>NC_068981.1:26207556-26213934 GCF_001194135.2 Octopus bimaculoides
TATATATATATATATATATATATATATTCATATATATACGAATGTTATATGTAAAAATAAGTATGTTATTGTTTGTGTGGGTGTATTTGTGCATATCTGAACATGCATGCGAGGGATGTATGAAAATTTTTGAGCCTTGAAGGCCTCTGAGCCTTGAATTCTGGTACCTTCATCAGAAGTCTTGTACCATATTTTGTTTTTTTGAGGCTCAAGACTTTTCATACATCCCCTCATATATACATATGAGTGTTCATAAGTATATCTAATTCTGGTAACTCATTATTAGTATCCATACGCCTATGTGAAATCATTATATATGTATATTATGGAGGCCAATGGGTGATGTACTGAATGCCCTACGCAAAAACAAAACAAAAGAATAATTAATTAATTGAAGTTATCCGCTCTATAGAAGAGAAAGAATTCTATTCTAGTTTGTGGCAATATTTATCTGCTTTCAAAAAGAAATTTAATAGAACTTCATTTTTTTGGAATTTAATTCGCATGATTAGGGAAAGGAAAGTTTGATTAATGTTTGCAGGAAACGGACAACTATGAACATGTTTCGGTCTAACAGTCCTTATCAGTCAATTATAGTCTATTGAAGCTAACATGATATGTTAACAAATAACTTTACATTGAACAAAATAATTACGAATACTTCTTCGTCAGTATCGTTTTCTACAATTCTGAAATTAATATGAGATAAAAGAAATAAAACAAAACCGCCAATGTCCTGAATTTGTGAAATGGAGTATACATGTAGACAGTCAAACTGCTAGAAGTAACAAATAAAATATCAACTAGGTTCTAGCCTATTGCTTTAAATCGGTTTACAGATCGAAATTAGACTATACTTACAATATGCTAATTGTCACGCAAGGAATGATTTTCATTTTGGGCCAAAGAGAGGCAAAACAACAACACCTACAGCAACAGTGAAAACAACAACAACAAAACAAAACAATAATACGAAAGACACCATGAATTACAACTACAGCATCAGCCTGAACGAGAATAAAAACATGAAAAGCTTCAACATCCCGTAAGTACTGTCCGAATTTTGAATAAAGAAAATAAATGATCAAATCTTATATTTAATTGAAATTTAATCATCAATGTATTTTTTCTGATTGTCTATGACTTCCTTCCATCTATTTACAAGCTTTTTAATCCCATCAATGTAAAACTCTGTTGGTTTCAAAGCGAAGGACTCTGAAGTGTCAGTTTCGACTTCCTCCTGGCTTGCGAAAGTCATATCTCCCAAATGATTCTGTAAACTACGAAACAAATGGTATTCTGAAGGAGCAAGGTCGGGAGAATAAAGTGGATGAGGAATTTTTCCCAACCAAGCTCTTTCATCTTCTGTGATGTGATCTTTTCAGTGTAGGGTCGCGCATTGTCCTGACGAAACATCACTCATTTTCGATTCACTAAAGCGGGTCTTTTTTTCTTCAAAGCTTGGTTCAAACGCTCTAATTGCTGACAGTACACTTGAGTATTGATTGTTGCACAATGGGTTCAGCGCAAATCTCTGTTTAAACGTCTCTTAATGTCAGTGTAAAGTCGCTAATGTTTGTGTTATACTTCAGCTAACCTTACTCAGCAAGGAAATAATTCTACTTTATTCCATGTTTGCTGCTTAGGACAGCATAGGTTTCGAACACTTTCTTTATATCAACCGGCTACTAATTCCCAAAAGATATAACCTGTAAATGAATACAGGAACACCAAAACAATTACTTTTTGTTTTCATTTCTAGATGAAAGAAGAATTCTTTAGAGGCGCCTGATCTTCTTCCTTTAGTTAACAAATAAAATCGGTTATAAAAAATTCGTCACGTAAACACTTATTAATTAGATACATTAATGACAAGATAATTTATTGGAAACTTAATCAAGTACACGGTGGAAATGTTAAGATACCATGATGTATATTGTATTCCGTAGAGTATTGATGACATAAATAAAAGGAAGTGACTTCTGCAGAGAAACAAATGTAGTCGTTATTTCGTTTGCACCATTTCACCGGGAACTCAATAGAGTCCCTTACTTAGTAGATTATTGAAATAATCTTGTTTGCCGTCAAGCCGTTAAACTAATCAGTTATTTCATTTTATTTACTGACCAGCAACTATCAATAATATAATTATCTTGTTATGGTCAATGTGTATGATATTTTAACTATAGAGCGAAATCAAAGACATAATATATTTTCCAAACAACACAGCCAGGCGATCACACACATATGAATACCTGTGTGTGTGTATGTGTGTGTGTGTATACGTATGCATATGCGTATGTATATATATGTTTATGCATGCATATATGCACAAAATCCATGGCTCAATTGAATAACTTCTCTAATTCTTTCACTGGGATTGTGAATTCAAATCAAGTCATATATATCATTTTTCTGATATGAAACTAAAGATTTTAAGATCTTTTAATATTTTACCAACAGTAGGCATGCCGTAGTAGACTGATATTGTCTTCTGTTTCGTTCTCAAGTTAGAATTATTTGCTTCTAGACATAAACGTTATGTATCAGATAACAACTCATGGTAAAAGAACTAACAAGTGCACAACAAATAATATAGTTTTCAATGTCGTTCTCTCCTTAGATTACATGTTCTGTACTACTACTGTGGACGTCACGCCTTGTCAAGAATGAAGAGTTTCAAGAAAACTATAAATGTATTTTATGGCTTTCTGTTTAAAAGAAACTTAGAGTTTTATAAATCATTAGATATTCCATGCGGAGTACTAATTACAATAATTGCATTTTCAAAATAGTGGATTTGCATAACTAGTAGAGCATCGAGGAAAAATGCCTTCCAGCGTTTCTTTGTATCATTTTATGTTTAATTTTTCAAATTTCTCTGATGTTGACTGGGTCTTTCATCTTATGAGTTAACAGAATAGATTTCCAGTCAGGTATTGGGATCGATATAATCGTCTATACCACACCCACCCAGCCAGAATATACTGTATTACGCCTATGTTAGAAATCAACATTAAATTTAACTGTAAACTATGTAAAATAAGTGAAAAAGAATTTTTGTCTGTTTGTTTGTTTTTGCTATATTTTTCAGTAGCAATTCAAATAATTTATTACGATTATTTAAAAAGAGTATTGTCCTTGTTTAAAATTCTTCACAGTTATCTTTGGAGATTTTTGCTAGACAAAAAAGTGATCTGCGTCTTATGGTTTTTTTGTTTACGATTCATTTTATCGCAATATCTTTATTAAAAGATTGGCTGAGACATAATTCTACTTTTGGTAAAAAAAGAAAAACAAAATATATTAGTAAATGTCAACAACTATTCATGGTTTGTTTTAGATTGTTTTTTTATATATTATCTTCTTCGTAAAAGTAATATATGTTTACCAACAAATTATTATGAGGAAAACATGATATGACAAAGATGATAATTATAAAAAAAGAACAGAAAGAGGGAAAATAATCCATGTGTCATGTAATTTTGCAAGAGAGATAAAGTTTCATTTTGAAATATTTGCACCGTGACAAGAGAGAAATAGAAAATAAATTTGATGGAAATATTGAGAATAATGAATAATTATCTACTACTAGACAAAATCGAGATTTATGAGCGTAGGGTAACTGGAATCTACAAGGCTTATACCTTCATTAACTGGCTTCAGCTAGTATTTGAAATCCCGGATCATTGATGAAGTTTATTGTGAAAATCACCGAACTATGATAGCCATCAACTTTCTTGTTAACGAAAATTAGCATGGAATGATGATGCATTCGACAACTATAGTTTGAATATATTTTCCCATGTCCTCGGTTTGACAGAAACATTATGGAGAAAATTGTGTACGGAGTAATTGAGCAAAATCTCATAAGATGCAGTGTACTGGTTCTTAGAGGATAAATTTAATTTCTCACTAAGTTAAACACAGCTACCTACCTCATCAATAACTTCTAGCGAATTCCTCTATATTGGAACTATGAAAACCATGTTTGTAGACTAAGGATAGCATGCATTTTCGAGTTGTTTTCTAATGCAGGAGCCAATGAGAAGTGGCTCCTTTGCATCACCTGACTGAAGGATCGAGTTTCCTACGTAATAATTTTCCTAATTTGAAGTTACACAAAGCTGGTATTCATCTCTAGTTTTCATTGCACTCAGTGGTTAAGAGAAAAGTTTTCTCAATTCGAAGTTACTTAATATAAATATCCTGCTCTAACGTAATTAGCTTAGAAGATATGTGAAAGTTTGAGTCTATTTTGCAAAGAAGTCATTATTTCAGTCACGTTATCTAAAAGACATATGGATTGAAAGAATTGTGCATGCGGTCCTCAATCTGTCAGTAATATCAGTGCCAAATTTTTCCCTCAGAGTAACTTATATGGATTTTAAGCACACCATATGGTGCGCACGACATATCGGGTGTAGATGATTTTTAAATTGAATGCGTGAGAACTTTGATGGTATAATTACGACTACAAATTCATTGATTATAAACTTTTCTTTTTTTTGCTCAATCCACGCTAAACTGTGATGAAGATCAACTGAAAAAAGATGTAAAACTAATCAAAGCTATATTAAAATATAAGCTTTTGTTTTCACTAATAAGGCTATCGAAAGTTCCTCTGGTGGATGTTTCGAATATTGTTTAGAAATATTTGTAAGATTTTACATATGCAATGTAGTGAGTTGAAAATCGTCGATCATCTGATGATATTGAAGCAACTACCTGATTAAAACTCTTTGGTTTAACAAGCCGATTAGAACTTTCACGCTGAAAATAACAAGAAATGGAGATAATTCCTCTAAATTCAATTGGACGAAATATTTTGACAATTAACCCAATACAGTTGGAGTAGAACTCGTTTATAAGCAACCAGATTAAATAGTATGTCATATCTGCTGGAAGCTACATTTCGATCCTCTTACTACTTATTGCAGAATATGTGTTTAGGGTAATGGATTACTATAATCAGTAAAGAGTCGGATAATATTCATATCTGTTGCACTTTATATTCGCATTTCAAATTCCATCGGGGTTAAATTTGTCTTTTATTCAAGTTCAATAAAATATAGTTGATGATTAAATTGAGTATACTCTCCATAAGTCATCGACCTTCTGCTGATCTTACAAATCGATACGATATGCTAATTCCCAACTAGTATTTCTAATGAATGTAATTGTTGTTTACCTACAAATTGCCTCTGATTCAGAAGATATTTGATAAAAGTCATTCTAGACATGGCAATCTCATCCGCTTTAAAATATGTCATATTGTTAAAACGTTTGTTTGACTCTAACTTAGTCTGTGTTAGACCTTACACTGTATCGCTTCGGGATGTGTCGTCTGCCAAAATCTCGCGTTGACGCAATAATTTTTGATAAACTGGTTAGACGCAAACTGTATAGAAGCTGTTTGAATAGATTCTACCACTTACTGGTAGATTACCCGGCTTAATACCACCGTTTGACATTAACTGATTTTTGCGCCATAGAACCGATCTGAAAGTAACCTCTCTTACTCCACCAATATTATAATCCTGCTAAATGTTATGAGCGTTGCCTATCTCTTCTTCAGACGCATATGTGCGATGTGAGGGTGATTTAGCTGGCAGTTCTAGCAGGCTTCTTTGATTGCAGCTAAAGCACATAGATAAAAAACGGGTTTAAAACTGTTGCTGGAATGCGAAAGTGTCGATATCTTACATGAAAGAAACGCATCTATGGGAAATGTTCCATTAAACAGACCTATTTTATTGCCCACATAAAGATAAACAATTGTAGAATCATTTTTCAGAAGGTACAGAGAGATATTAATAAGTTATTATCGCTTCTGTAAGAATCAACCGTCGTTTGTTTATGGAACATTAACAAGAAGAAAACCTTTATGTTGTCACAGGTTTTGTTAGAAAAAAAAAA
This sequence comes from Octopus bimaculoides, assembly GCF_001194135.2. NCBI lineage: Eukaryota > Metazoa > Mollusca > Cephalopoda > Octopoda > Octopodidae > Octopus > Octopus bimaculoides. Next base: position 26,213,476 of record NC_068981.1, read on the forward strand.
ACCATGAAATCTCGCTTCAATCACGCTGTATCGCCATGAATAAAGAACAGATTGAATGATAGAGTCAAGAGACATGTGTGTCTGGGGTCAAAGGATAAAAATCAGACAAACAAACAAATGAATGTTTATGGTCACAGTTGGTATGATTTCCGTCAGTGGTCGACTCGAGCAAAGACGAACAGCAATTGAACGATTGAACGACAGAAACTCCATGCGCTATAAGCTCCTAGTATGGACAGGTATTTGGCCATACATGAAGAGGTGGCACTAGTGACACAAGCAATTGTTAATGATTCGAGTCTTAAATGGACACCAAATAACATTAACAGTGAATTGTTCAATATAATTTGTCAACTCTGATGAATTTACATTTCCTATCTATCCCTTCCCTCTTTCTCTCTGTCTGTCTCTCTCTCTCTCTCTCTCTCTCTCTCTCTCTCTCTCTCTCTCTCTCTCTCT
>NC_068981.1:26215390-26219535 GCF_001194135.2 Octopus bimaculoides
TTTCCAGGTGCACATTACCAAGATGGCAAGAACATGTTGACGGCTGGCTGTCTGGATCGTGAGGACATTCATCTTCAGCCGCCTAGACTACTGCTCCCAACTATGGTCAACTCACAGTGTAAAATTAGCAGCGGAACTTGAAGCAATCCAGCGAAGCTTCAGTAAGAAGATCGTCACATTGCTACAGTTCAGCTGATTGAGAAAGGCTGAAACAGCTAAGACTCTACTCCCTGGAGGGAAGGTGGGTGAGATATGCAATAATATACATCTGGAAGATCCCAGAAGGGATTGCGCCAAATTCTGGCATTCAAAGCTACACAAAGCTAGAAAGGGTCACCACTTTACAGTACCAAAGATACCAACAATGTCGTCGTGCTTCAAGACCAGTTAATGCAATAGCCTGGATTTCAAGGCCCCACAGCTTTTTAATATCCTCCCAAAGAGCCTGAGAGACCTACATAAGGTGAATGTAGGTGTTTTCAAAACAAAACTGGAGATGGGTTCATCTGGATCTCTTCCCAGATTAACCTACCTCGTGTTAGGAGAAGCAAATGAGGGCAGCGACATCAAACTCACCTATTGACTAAATGCCACATATCAGATTAGGATCTCACTAATAACAGTGTAGCAAAACGGTGGTGCTCCAGCATGCTCAACTGCACTGCACACATAAAAAATCAAGAAGGTTGCAGCCTAGGCAGTTAGGTGGCCAGATGTTAGGGGTGATGTAGTCGCAGATATTTTATGATAGCCATGAATGGATTCTCCTGCTTGTGTGGCATGGTGCAGAGTCCTGTATTTAAATTGATGTAATGATTGCATTGTTCAATTAAATGGAGTCGCTTGAAATGGTCGTGCTGCATCACTACTTGACATCCTGTTGCTTATTTTGATGATATATATATATATATATATATATATATATATATATATATATATATATATATATATATATATGTATATATTACGCATGAATGCATATGTGTGGTTGGCATGCTTGAGGGTATTTGTGTTGCATGCTTACATATGTTTATGTATACGTATTATAGGAACAAGTTCTTCAAGGGCACGTTTACATGATTTGAGGAAGTTTGCTGAGAATCTATCAGAGCAAGCAACTGAGTTTATATCTACCATATTTACGGCCGGTATTACTTCTTCTTTGATGTCAATGTAACCAATTGTTACGGCCTCCTTTTTGTTCATCTATAGTGGGAAAGAACTCTATAGATTTGCGTACTTGTATGTGCCGTAAGAGTGGGCTAGAAGCGCTTTTGAATTGGTAATTCACCATACCACTTATCCTGATTGGGTTTCTCACTAGGGAACCATCGTTTAGAAGGAGTCGCCCTACCTTGCAGCGCTCGGAAGTAGTTTTTTGACAAACTTAAAGAAGGCCTTAGGTTGTGTTTTTATGTTTTCTATAACCCAGGCTTACTTGTCTACTTCCTCTTTATCTTATATTCATCTAAATTCGTGCATGTATAGCGAAGATGCAAATACGTGTACATATAATGCTTGCATACGTTCATATGCGAGTAATATCGTGTGTATATCTATTATGCTTCCAAGTAGCCATCACTCTTTTCTAGCTAAATTGATTTATTTTAATGCTAGCGGCTGTTATTGTATTTATAACGTAAATAAGATATATGTTTGTTTTTCGTTAAAAAAACAGCACCCATTTATATACACCTCGACTTATATATGTATGCATATGTTTAATCACACACAGACACACACATACATACATATACATACGCATGTATATATATAATGTATTTAACGTGTGTATGATTCGGTCTATTATTTAGTTTGCCTTGGAATACGATGTATTCGTGTATCCTATCAATTATCGACGAAGCAGTAAATCTAGGTGATATATTCTATTTGACATTCATCATATAAAACATCTAACAAGACATTGAGCAACAGCTTCATTGGTAAACATTCACTCTTGTCCAACAGTCTACAGTCTGCACTGTAACATGCCTCTTTGCGATGTATTTTCACCCAGCATCTGTCTCATCACAGCTTTTAGCAGCAATTACTACTTCGCAAAAATAGCTACATTTGTATTTCAACCTGATGTGTCAGCTGCCTCTTCTCATTATTCCTATTGTGTCTCATTTGGTATGTGGACCTCTTTTCAAAATGATGTGTTCAGAACATGTTTAAAACTTGCAAAATCAACGAGAGATCGTAAATCCAATCACTTGATTTCATTGCGCTAACAGACGATCATTTATAATCAATTGTCTTCTTGAAAACAATTGAACATGCCACTTAATTAGACATTAACAACCAAACTTCATTCTAACTATACAACTAACTCTTACAAAAAGAAAAAAGAAAGCTAACGTTGGCGCAGTTGTTGCTGTGTGGTAAGAAGTTTGCTTCCTAACCAAATGGTCCCGGCCCTTCAGTTCCACTGCAGGGCATATTTGGCAACTGTCTTCTACTATAACGTCGGGCTGGCCAATGTCTTGAGAGTAGATTTGGTAGACGCAATCATTAGGCACTCAGAGAAAGACACGCGATTCTGATTGTTTTCGCACCTGTTTGAAAAAATAGTTCATCAGAAGATTGTGTACCATACAGAAATATAACGATTCCACTGGTTAGCTGTCTTCTATGTAGCCTGCAATATTTCAAAACTACTACGACGATGATGATGAGATGAAAGTAGCAGTAACAGCGGCAACAATGAGTATATTCTTCCTATTTCATGACCGTCCAAAACGATTAGTCGGAACTAGCTTCAGATGGCGCACAATCAAATGAACTTGTACCGATTCATGACAGCTGGTGTGACAATGAATGTAATGTACAATAAATATTTCTGCCAGGAAAAGCGATAACCCATTAGCAATTTATCCATTGTAATATCTACCTGATTAATCTATAAGCTTCAATGGAGACACACACATATTCACACCTGTATGTCGTTGATCATTTCTTTTATCTTTTATTTATTTCATACATTGGACTGCGTTCATGCTGGGGCAGCCATTCCAAATATTTTGATCGAATAAATCAACCTCAATATTTATATATTTTCTTTTTGTTTTTTAAGTTTAGTACTTATTCAGTTGGTCTGTCTTGGCAAGTTATCAGGACGTAAGCAAACCAAGACCGGTAGTCAAGTGGTAGGGATTGACAAACAGTCACAAAGACGCACTCATACGCGCTCACATACACACACACATTCATAGATAGATAGAAAAATAGATAGATAGATAGATAGATAGATAGATAGATAGATAGATAGATAGATACGAAGTCAGATAGATTGGAGTAATTTTTCCGGCTCTCCACGTTCTGAGCTTCAATTCCGCTGAACTCATCAATTTGCCTTTCATCGTTCTTTCCCAGTCGCAGCCCTGTATCGGGAACAGGTCTCCGTTTTTGCACTTATGTCTGTCTGTCTCTCTTTCTGTCTATATGACTCGAGAGAAAGAGAGAGATATAAAGAGGAGAGAATGTCTGTGTGTTTGTACTATATGTATATACGGATAGATAGTAAGACAGATAGATTCATAGTCGAACGAGGGTGAAAGAAATAAGGAGAGAGAGAGAGAGAGAGAGAGAGAGAGAGAGAGAGAGAGAGAGAGAGAGAGAGAGAGAGAGAGAGAGAGAGAGAGAGAGAGAGAGCGAAATATAGTGAGAATGTGCAGCGGAGGTTAGTGGATAGGTAAGTAAGTAAGTAAAAGTACATAAATATTTAGACAGTGAAGAAATAATATCAGTGAAGAAATAATATCTACAGCAAACCGTTTGTCCCCCCAACATCGCTTGACAATCAATGCTGGGGTGTTTACGTCCCCATAACTTAGTGGTTCGGAAAAAGGGCCCGATATAATAAGTACTACTCTTACAAAGAATAAGTCCTGGGGTCGATTTGCTCGACTAAAGGCGGTGCTCCAGCATGGCCATAGTGAAATGATTGAAACAAGTAAAAATAGTATATATATATATATATATATATATATATGATAATTTTGTTAATGCTGGAAAATTCCAAGCCCTGCGCAACCATCTCCCAAAATTGACCGAAAACCTTTCAGGGTACACTGGCCCACAGTGGGATTACAATCCCAGAACCTAAATCAGTAAGAGACGTGGGTATCGGCATGAGTCATGAT
>NC_068981.1:26219758-26220900 GCF_001194135.2 Octopus bimaculoides
TAGACTACTGCTCCCAACTATGGTCAACTCACAGTGTAAAATTAGCAGCGGAACTTGAAGCAATCCAGCGAAGCTTCAGTAAGAACATCGTCACATTGCTACAGTTCAGCTGATTGAGAAAGGCTGAAACAGCTAAGACTCTACTCCCTGGAGGGAAGGTGGGTGAGATATGCAATAATATACATCTGGAAGATCCCAGAAGGGATTGCGCCAAATTCTGGCATTCAAAGCTACACAAAGCTAGAAAGGGTCACCACTTTACAGCACCAAAGATACCAACAATGTCGTCGTGCTTCAAGACCAGTTAATGCAATAGCCATCGACGAAGCAGTTCAATGTTAACCAGCTGCTCAACTCACATCATTGCTGAATGTTTTTCAAAGGGCGAAATACATTTATACAGTTAGACAAACTGGGACACAGAATAACTATAACAAAAACTATCCAACTAAATAAATACGTAAATAAATAGGGCGTCATCTTATTTATCAGTTTCCCATCCTATTCAAATTACATAATTTGGAAATATATTTGACCCAATTTCAACCTCATAGGTTACTGAGTGAAAACAGGACATTTTTAATGAAAACAATGGGCCAGCATTTCAATGATTGGTACGACTAAGTGTCTGAAAGGAACTGAACTGCTATGAGTTTATGTACGCAAATGTATTTGTACTGGATTTCGTTATTCGTGTCGTCTGTTGATTTTCCAATATATATGCCTGTCGACTGTCCAATACCTATCAAAATAGCATTCAGGGAATGAGAAATATCGCCAAACAAAATACACACACACATATACATGTATACATACATTCACAACACACACATACACACACACACACACACACACACACACATATATATATATATTGCTTAGTATTCATTGCTTACACATTTGCACTTTCAAGCTTGGATAATTTCTGAGATAACAGAGTGGAGATTAAGCAATCAATACAACAAAAGTAACAAAAAGCTATCTATAGTCGTCGCCGCCGTCGTCGGATCCAGACTGCTTGGTTTATACAATCAGTAACAAAAATAAAATACTGTGGCACAGAATGTTTTTGATAGTTGCATATGTTTGATGGAGAAATTATAATAGTACAGAATAATTAACTACAAAGATTGTATATATAT
>NC_068981.1:26221898-26228548 GCF_001194135.2 Octopus bimaculoides
GGAGAAGCAACTCAATTGCTAATCCCTTATATTTATGATATATATATATATATATATATATATATATATAAAGAGAGAGAAAGAGAGAGAGAGAGAGACGTGGAGATAAATTGTCAGAGAGATAAATGCTGAGACACACAGACAGGCAATAGGAAGGTAAGAAAAGAACGAAGAGATATTGTTGAAGATAATGCAACAAAAACCAAATTCTTACATTGAGAGATGACACATAGCACGTCTGCTAAAACGTCACAGCGCCTTATACCACTCCAATATTTCTTCATACTTCGAAGAGATCTGTTTAAATTATCATGTTATTCCAGTATAACTTGTATGTTTTGCTCCGTGTGAAATAGTGTCTTGGAGCACTGGGTGATAACACGCAGCGCCCTTCCTTCGAAAAGATATAGTATATATATGTGCGTGTAAATGAAAAAAAATTGGAGTTAAAAAGAAGGGATACGGTTGGGCATTTAATTTTTAATCACAATTGTTTCCACGAGACGCATTTCTCCAATAGTGCAGGTAGTTGTTTATACAACTGTTTCGCTGCGTTATGAGATCTAGTTGTGTTTCCTCGAGTGATATGTAAATATTGTCTCCGCAAGTTCAAAATCCTCGGTTTCAAGAACATCTCTATCTTTCGTAGCCTGAATTTAGTATGGCCTGAATTTATTATCAGTGACTACTACTAAATTCAGACCACGACAAACAGAAGGGGTGTTCATGAAGCCGGGGATTTCAAAATTACGGGGATAATACTTACATATCGCTTGAGGAAACAACTAGATCTTATAATGCAGGGAAACAGTTGCATAATCAAGTACCTACTCTCCTGGAGAACTATGTTGCGTGCAACAAGTGTACTGATTAAAAAATAATGTCCAGCCGTACTCCTTGTTGCTGACTTTAATTTTTTTAATTATGTATTCACACACGACAGTTGCCCAAACACAAATCTGGAAGTACGTATATTTCTACTACTGTTGATAGCACAGGGTAAATCTGAAGATAGACGAGCTCTATACTGTACTCTACTACGTTCTTAACAGACCATATGTATGTATGTATGTATGTATGTATGTATGTATGTATGTATGTATGTATGTATGTATGTATGTATGTGCCTACGTATGTATGTATGTATGTATACATCTTTCTTGTCCCACTTGTTTCAAATATTTGTACCATACACAACAATCAAATCCTGAACTTTCAGGTAATTTTAGAGTGAATGGAAATGTTTTGCTATATACTATACGTGCATGGTATTATACATGGTACTGGATTCGATATCATTGCGTGGCACCTTGAGCTAGTCTTCTACTGTAGCATCGGGCCTTTCGAAGCCTTCAGCGTAGAATTGGTAGACGGAAACTGAAAGAAGGGCGTCCTGTGCGTGCATGCGTGCGTGCGCTTGTTCCCTACGCCTCCTTTTCGTTTGTTACGTCCCGTAACTTCGCTGGTGTGCAAAACAGACTGTTAGAATACGTACTAGGTTTAGAAAAATATAGAGGGTTCGATTCTTTTGACTAAAAGTTCTTCAAGACAGTGCCCCAGCAAAAATATCTTTATTTACGCCGACGTTATCCTCTTGATTCGAAAGGAAAAAAATCATAAGAACACATTTTTTATATAAATTTACTTGTCTCATGAGTCCTCATTCCCACCAACAATTTCATTTTTACCCTAGTTTGGGTAATTTACCCCAGTAATATAAACTGAAGATGCCCATGAGGGAGCCTCTTAACAGTAACCCAATTTGCTAACAGTAGCGACGAAATCTCTACCCACCCCCAGCCACCATTATATATTGCCGTCTGAAGAAAAGATATACCGGATGGTGTTGCTGAGGTTAAACTGTATCTTAATAAGAGACGGAAATCACATGGCAGTTATAATCTCATAAAAGGGTAGCGTCTGCACTGTTGATCTGGGTTTGAAATAAACATCAAGGCCAGTATCATCAAGAAGAAAACGAAAACGAAGTAAAAGAAGAAAAAGACAAACAATGATAACAACATTGCCAACCACACTGACGTCTGGCACAACATCAACAACAATAACGTCAAGATGGTATCGACGAAGATTTTGGCTTGTTCATATCTATAAAGCCAAAGTATAAAACAAACTTCTGTTACAGATATTTTCTTCATTCATCTTCAGTCGTCTTCTAAGTTAAAATCAAATACAAAACCATATTGACAATAAGAATATATAAAAGAACAACAGAATACAGTTTATGCATGTTGTATGTCTCAACTTTATAGGTATTCATAAACATTGTTGATGTGAAAATTGAAAATGAAATCAGCTCACTGGGAACTTGTCACCTACAAAATTATCAGCACGGTTAACACTACAGCAACAAAACAATAATAACATTGATAATGATTCCAAATTTTGGCACAAGGCCATCAGGTTCGGGGATGGGGTGAGTTGATTACAATGACTCCGGTACTCAACTGGTACTTATTTTATCGACCCCGAAATGACGATAGGCAAGATCAACCACAGGAGAAATAACACAAAGTTTCCTTTCCGACGTTGTAATAATTCTACCAGCCAACCGCCTTAACAACAACAACAAAAACAATAACAACAACAACAGTACTAATTCTTCTACAAGACCTGAAATTTGGGGTAGGGGTACTAGTCGATTCACTGGTAGTTAATTTATCAACCCCGAAAGGATGAAAGGCAAAGTGTGTCCGCGATCTTGGTCTCACTGACGGCTTTCAAATCCAGACTTAGTCACCTGAGGTCGTTGTGCAAACGTCCTTGCTTCCACGACGACCCCACGCCACATACATTTATACAACCTACTTTAAGAACCATCATACGGGCTCTCCTGTACTCTAAACATGTTGGGGCTGCAGAACACCCCTCTGTTTCAATCTTCTCGTATTGTGTTATGAGAACCATCGGCTTTTCATTGGCCTTCCTGACTAGCACGAAATTTCACTGCTGCGCGGATGGTTGTTGTTGTTGTTGTAGTGACATTTTTCTTTTCAAAATTTGTTCTGATTTTGTGATTCTGTTGCGGGTGTTTCTGATGATTTTGGTGATTATGGGGCTTGTAGTGATGGTGTTGTCATCAGTGTGTCTGTGTTGACAGTTTCTTGAATGTATCCCTTTTTTTCTATCTCTTGTTTTTGTTTTTCTTTGCCTTTTGGTATTATTTGTCCTGCTTCTCTTGTAATTGTTGCTCCTGCAACTGTAGCTTCCATCACTGCTGCTGGTGCCACTCCCACTTTCACTGTAACATCTGTCTGTTTTGTCTCCTTGGGTTCAATTTCTGTTTCTATTCCCCTGCCTTTCTGTTGATGCTGTTGTTTTTGTTGGTTATTTGTTGACTCATGGGCTGTGGTGCTTTCGTTTGGACATTTATTTCTGCTCTTTTGTTCTAATTCCATAGGCAGAAAAACCGTAAGTGGCCCGTTGATCCAAAATCGTGACACCTCGGCCTTCTGCCCTCCACGTTCACTGTTAGTTCTACATTATTTGAGGGGAAATTAGGTCTGAGATTTTCTCTAACTGTTCTGGCTTCACACGGAAAAGAACCTCCAAGATAGTTCCAACCCAATTCTCCCTCCTCGATCTTTTAACATCCAGGAGATTCTTTCTCCCATCCGTACAAATACAGGCCAGAATCCACTATTAATCCAGGCCTGGTGGGACTCAAGTTACCGTCCTCATATGAATATATAAATTCCTATTGCCAATTCTTGAATGGCATAATTGACTCTAGCAGTATATGAAATAATAGTAAACTCAGTGAGTCATAAAGTACAGCTCCCGAACCGCTCTTCGAAATACAATAATAATTTCCCATAAATTATCTCTACATTTGAAATATTCAGAAAAAAAAAAGAAAATACAAAATAAGGATACCTCAGCAGAGTTTACTGGAAAACATAGGAAAGAAAAATATTATTAGAAACATCAGAACACTCCAACATAGGCTCCATTGGTTGCAAAGACGTTGATTGATGACTTTCAATGAAAAACCAGAAAAAATGCCACTAAGTATTCTTCATTTTCTTATTTTACCTTTGATCTTTTACTTGTTTCAGTCATTTGACTGCGGTCATGCTGGAGCACTACATTTAGTTGAAGTAATCGACCCCAGGACTTATTCCTTACAAGCCTAGTACTTATTCTATCCGTCTCTTTTGTCAAGCTCGGTGGGAGGTACAAACACAGACACACAAACATATACATACGCCGGGCTTCTTTCAGTTTCCGTCTATGAAATCCACTCACAAGGCTTTGGTCGGCCCGAGCTTTTAGTAGAAGATGCTTGCCCAAGGTGCCATGCAGTGAGATTAAACCCGAAACCAAGTGATTGGGAAGCTTTTTACCACACAGCCAGGCCTGTGCCTATGCAAACAATTCTACCAGCTGCCTTAACCAATCCGTTCTACTATAGATGCGAAGCCTGAAACTTTGATGGAGGAGACTAGTCGATTGGACTGACCCCAATATCTAATTGTTATTTATTTAATCGACCCCGAAAAAGATGAAGGACAAAGTCGACCTCGGAACTAATCTTATAATAATAGTTATCATTATTATTATTTATTATAGAGAAACCGGGGAAACTGGCAGAATCGTCAGCAAATCAAACAAAATGCTAAGCAGCATTTCTTCCGTCTTTACGTTCTGAGTTGGAAGTCGAATTTGCTTTTCATCTCTTCGGGGTCGATGAAATAAGTACCAGTCAAATACTGGGGTTGATATAATTGACTGGCTCTCTCTCCCAAATTGAGGCCTGGTGCCTATAGTAGAAATGATTACTTATAGTAGTGTCAGGGTGAGCAAGCGAGCAGAATCACTAGAACGTCGGAAAAAATGCATTGCGTTATTTAATCCGCCTCTTTAACTTTTGAGCTCAAATCCCGCCGAGATCAACCTGGCATTTCATCTCTTTGGAATCGATAAATTCAAGTCAGAATCTAGTACTACTAGTGATAGTATCAACTAACCTCCTGTCCACAAAAGTAAAACATGAATTATGTTTAAACCAGAAACAATTATACCTGAATTAATATAGTTGATGCATTCGCAGAATCGTTAGAAATTTGGCATTTCGTTTGGGACTTTACAATCAGAGTTCGAATTTTTCTGAGGTTAATTTTGCCTTTCATCATCCCAGGATTGATTGAATAACGTACCAGTCAAGTACAGGAGTCGATGTAATACACTAAACCTTTCTCCTCAAAACTGCTGCTCTTGTGTCTAATTTCTAATATACAGACAAAGCCAGGTATTTGAGGAAGTTAGTTTCTCGGTTAAATCGACTCCTATACTTGAAAGGTACTTTATTTTATCCCCACCGAAAGTTTGGAAAGCAAAGCTGATAGTAATGAGGATTTTGATGAGGATTATCATGATTTTTATTATGATTATTGTTGTTGTTGTTGTTAGTGATAGACTCATAAATTAAAATAACATTGGTGTGCTGCGATAAAATAGATCTCACACAATCTGTTATGCCCATATGGTCTACGATTTAGATTGATGTATGGTCATAAAGACCATCTTTGTGGAATTCTAAGAAAGAATATTCAATCACACGGGATTTCCTCCGAAATTTACAGCCTGAGTTCCAATTAAGCGGAAGACAATTTGCCTTTCACCCCTCTACGATTGATAATATAAAGTATCAGATAAGTATTGGAGTCATTGTAATCTGACATCTTCAAAATTTTGGACCACGTGCTTAAATATGATATTTTACATATACACAAAGCTAGATATTTGGTGGAAGGAATTTGTAAATTACATCAACCTCCTTAGGGCACTTTATCTTATCGAAACTGAAAGGATGATAGGCAATGATGATGGTGTTCGGGAATATGATGATACTGATAATGATGGTAATGATGACGAAGATAATGTTGGTGATGACGATGATATTAATGAAGATCTTCATCATGATAATGATGCTAAAATGAATCCTAGATCTATTTTTGACGTGGTTAAAATTGTACTGAAACTGGATCTCACAATATCTGTAATGTCCTTATAGTACAGCGTTTACGATAACACATGAGCATAAAGACCCTCTCTGTGGGATTGGAACAAACAGTATTTACTCAACAATAAAAACTTTAGTACGAGCTAATTTTGCATAAGGCTACAACACACGCGCATGATAAACACAAAAACAAAACAGAGACAAAAATACGCAGAAAGCCCAAACCTTAGAACTGCTGTGAAATATATATTGTACATATTACAAATTAGACTTACCGTGGCAGTAAACCTACGACTAGCAGAATAAAAACATAAAGATATTAGGGAAACAGTTCAAAGGAACCTGTATGCACCTGTTACGCTTTTTGAAGTTACGATTTATTAACCATCTCTTGTTTTGGTATATGTATTCAGATATATACATATACATACATACATACATACATATATATATATATATATATATATATATATACATATTTGTTTTGCAAGATTTTTTATGTGAAATCGTGTGTTGAAACAGATGTTGTTGTACTTGGGGATGGTCATATTGCCAGTTTAGCCAATAAAAACACACGCACTGTATATTTGGTGTTAATTTTTTTTTTTTTCAGCTTTATATTACATTAATCTTAATCTGGCCGAAATAAGATTAAGATTAAGATTAA
>NC_068981.1:26231587-26235556 GCF_001194135.2 Octopus bimaculoides
AGAGAGAAACGCATTGAGTGAAGGTAGTACACAATTGAGTGCTTGAGTGAAGGTAGTACACAATCAGCCTGCTCCGAAGAACAGGAACTACTGTAGTGATAGTAAATGGGACAGAGAGTGTCTGTAGGTCAAATATAGGTTCATGCTGATGAGCAATTTTATACTAATAAGTCAAATGGCCTTGCTCTGCATTTCTGTGTATTTAATAGCATCGCCTCTAATGTTGGAGTAGCACTCCATTGTAGGACAACGCGCTGTTAGATATAATTGTGTAGTATCTTAGGGTTTTGACGAAGTCTTGAACTTTGGCAGGGTATCTTTACTCTATAAAGAAGTTGTTTTCTTAATGATATTCTTGTTTGTTTTCTGACTTTCTGCTGTGAGAAAACAGATTTCTAATCAAGACTATTGTAACCGTAGCCACTTTGTCTTTTTGTATACCTAGGACTATAAAGTTGAACAAGTGCTTTCTGTTTTATGGTGGTACAGTGTGATTTGAAGTAAACTAATTTATTTCTAGCAAGTAAAACATCGATGAATTTCCCTCACTGCCTTAAAAAATTGTTATCGATATATTTTGACAAAATGCATTTGAATAATGGGCTCCCTGAGTTCTCGTCCAGAATTTAAAATCCTTCTGAGAACAGCGTCAATTATGGTGTGATGATGATGATGATGATGACGACGACGACGATGGCAATGAAGTATTCCTTGAAGTAACAAGTGTAGCACAAGTGATAAGGGTGTCTATTTAAAAGGTTCGTTTACTTCCAAACGATACAGGTCTTGTGCTTATATTAGCAATTATTTGTTGTTGATGATGGTGATGATGACACTAACGGTAATGTTGATGGTAGTGGTGATGATTACGATGATGATGATAAAAAGAAGGACGGTGATGATGACAACGACAACGATGATGACGATTACGCGGAAATGTCTTGCGATACTTAGTTACCTCACATTACAATCTGCTAAGAACCAATCTTCCTTTGATGTCAGCTTTAACTTTCATCATTCTTGGGACATGAGTTGGGTCGATAAAACTTAACACCAGCCAACTGTTCTGGGGAAGAAGTAGAAATAAAATGTGGGTATCTGTTTGAAGTATTGGACAACCTACCTTCTCTTGGTTCATCTATTAAAGTTTGGTGTCGGACACTTTGTTGCTGTAGCATTACCGAATGAGGATGAAGTTCGCTTCGCAATCACCGGGTTCTGACTTTGATCCCACTGAGTGCCATTTTAGGAAAATGCGTTTTATCAATAACCTCGAGCTGACCCAGGACTTGTGGGTGTAATTCCGTTGATGAAAAGGCCGTCGGACTCATTGTACCATTAATTCAGAAGTTTACTATTGCTATCCTGCTTTAAAATTACTTTGTAGAAAACTCAAATCTTTCATTAACAACTAATTCAATGAATAATTAACTAAGTAGATAGAACACCTAAACGATCATCTTCGAAAGTGACTGAACTCCATTCAGCTCTTTTCTTGTTGTTTGCTGTCATCTTCGTTGAATAAATGAAAATGCTGGGGTTCCGATGATTAGGTCTGTACAGGATAGCCGAAGAGATTTTATTTGTTGTTGCTTTGTATGGTTTATTTAAGAAGTGGGAGGGGACAGTACTTCTATGACCTTCACGGGACCTCCGAGACACGTGAGATCGATACAGTTTATGCTCATGTTTCAACTACTACAAGTCTGCCTGAAAAACGTGGCTGAAGGCATCTGTCCTAACGAAGGAACATCAGATACGCAGTCGCTAGTCATACTAAGAATAGCAACTGTGTTAATTCAAATCGTAAAATACAGTCTTAGGAAACACAGAATACCATGACAATCAAAACACAAAGACAAAAATGACAAGAGGTTGGAACGTTACTTATAAGTTTGTACAATTTAGTCAGAGCTGACCCTAGGACGAGGAGGGGTTTCTAACGAAGAGATGGAAGTCACGTATTACAATGAGTGAATGACCTGATTACTGCGGCACATCGATGCTTGCACACCGTACGGGTGACAAAATAGGGAGAGAAGCTAGTGCTTCATGTGCTGTGACGCATGGTATGCACTTAGCTAATTTAGACAAGCAGACGCCGTTGTTGTAGTAACAGGAGAGCAGAGAAAGGAAGTGACGGCTCTTTATGTCAAAGCTCTCGTATCATATGCATCAATATTAAATCTCCGTAAGGTGACGAGCTGGCAGAATCGTCAGCACGTCGGGGAAAATGCTTAACGGTATTTATTCCTACGTTGTGAGATCAAATGCAGCCAGGGTCGGCATTGTCTTTTATTCATTCTGAGTCGATAAAATAAAGTACTTGTCCAGCACTGGAGTCGATATAGACGACTAGCCCACTCTGAAAATTTCAGGTTTTGCGTCTATCGTAGAAAACCGTTATAGGCGGTGAGCAGGCAGAATCGTTAGTACGCCGGGGAAAAATACTGAACGGCGTTTGTTCTGACTTTACATTCTGAGTTCAAATGCCACCAACGCCGACTTTTCCCTTCGGGATCGATAAAATTCGTACCAGTTGAACACTAGGGTCCATGTAATCGACTTACTCCCTCCCGCAAAATTGCTGGCCTTCCGCCAAAATTTGAAACCAATATTAAGTCCACGTTAACTCTCACGTCCAACACATGGTATTCAATACCAGGAGGTGAGTATGTTCTTGCATAGAACAACAACACTTCACTGCGTTAGGATTCTGTTAACATAACGAAATAAATTTGACCTTTGTGACACGCAGTTATACACACACTCACACACACACACACAAATTGACTAACAAACGCATAGGCTCAGTAGCACATACACACGCACGTACACAGACTCAGATACACACAAACATACAAAATTTCTTATACATAGCGACGGAAGTTCTTAAAAAGCTCGTGGGTATTGCTCTTTTACCTCAAACAAAGACAAAGAAAACAGCAAAAAATTAAACGCGCACATAGTACATGATGCACATAAACAAACATAATCACACTGAATATATATATATACAGAGAGAGAGAGAGAGAGAGAGAGAGAGAGAGAGAGAGAGAGAGAGAGAGAGAGAGAGAGAGAGAGAGAGAGAGAGAGAGAGAGAGAGAGAGAGAGACGGATAGATAGATAGATAGATAGATAGATGCAGATATGTATCAATATGATTAAACAGACGTAATCACTAAGTGATATGAATATATAGAAACATGAGGTACAACGTGTCATTAGACTCATTCTTCGTAATATTGTTGACGTTTTTCATCCTGTTTAGTCACAGGCCAACCCTCATTTAGTACACGGAAAACCAAAGACATTCCATTCCTGACCAACCCGTCATTAATTTCCAAGGCATAGTGTGTCTTAGCCTACATTATCCAAATATAACCTTCCTTTATATATATATATATATATATATATAAAACAACGTACGATTTGACGAGGATTTAGGAGCTATTTCTGAAAAGGTCGATCGACCAGACAGACAAAATCTATTAATATATAAATATTCCAAGTCAACGTGTTTGGGCGCGCGCGCGCGTCTGTGTGTAGAAATATAATCATCGACTATTATTAAATATTAAACTAACAGCTGATGGACTTTCAATTCAAAATCTCTGCTGACATTTCGTCACTAAAGATTTTGAAGAAAACTTTTATTCCTAAGCATCTCGGGTCATGCTGATTTGAGACGAACAGACATTTTCAGTATGCTCTTTGATCACCATCGCTTTAATCTTAATCATATAAATCAAAGACACGATTCAACTTTTAAAATCTTCTAAGCAATATGTCTTGAACTTGAGTGATTATATAAGTGTGTGTGTATGTGTTTGCGTGTGTGTGTGTGAGTACACACAAATACATGCCTATCTATATATACGTATATAGGCACACACATTATCTCTCTCTCTCTCTCTCTCTCTCTCTATATATATATATATATATATATATATATATATATATATATAT
>NC_068981.1:26235566-26236062 GCF_001194135.2 Octopus bimaculoides
TGCTCCATCATGGATGCAGTCTAATTACTGAAACAAGTAAAACATAAAAGATATATATATATATACACACAATATAAATATTCATGTGTGTGTATGCATACATACGTATATATATGTGTATCGATACGTATGTAGATATTTGTATACGTATAAATGTACATCATATATATATATATATATATATATACACGTGTGTATGTGTGTGTGTGTACTTTCTCTGAATGTATAAATATATAAGTATGTTTGCATATGAGAGACTACATCAAAACATAAACAATGAAGGATCTGCATGATAACTATTCTTGCATGTAGACAGTAAAGACCGGGGTGAAACTTCGTCGACACGGTCAGTAAAGTATGAAAAATACCGGACTTCATATTTCCATATAAATACATCTCATATACATATATATATATATATTATATATTTGTGAGTTTGTGCATGTTTGTATGTATGTATATATATATATATATATATATATATATATATATATGT
>NC_068981.1:26236215-26239076 GCF_001194135.2 Octopus bimaculoides
ATATATATATATATATATATATATATATATATATATATATATACATGTATGCATGCAAGTACGCACCTGTGAAGAAGAGAAACAGAAAATAGACAAAAGATATGGAAACAATAAAATCCTGGAAGAAAACATATAAAGTAAAGTTACATACCTGTAATAAATCTGACCATCACAACACGTAAAGAAGAAGACGGCAGTTATATTAAGACGTGTACTTATCAACACTTGTATATATAACTAGTTTTCCCTTCTCTCTTCCTTGCAATTCCTCCTCTTTCTCACCCTCACGCTATTCTTTCTTTCCTCTTTTTTTTTGTTTTTGTTTTTTTTCTCTTTTTCTTTCTTTTTAACTTCCGTCTGTTTTCTGGGCACACATTATTAATATCATTATTTTGTTTTTCTTTTGGGAATTTTTGTAGCTTTTATTTTTCATTTATTTTTTTTAATATCATTTTTTCTATCCATCCGTAACTTTTCCTCTATATTGTATTTTTGTGTAGTTATTTTATTTACTGTTATCGTTATAGTTATTATTAGTGTTATTTTGTCGAAGTAGACACCCAGGTCAGCCCTCCTAATTGATCAGACCTACGACCCAAGCCGTTCCATCAGTGATCATCACGCCCTTTCGTGTACCGACGAGAACATCATCCAATGCATTTCCTTCCTATATATTAAGACGAGTAAGGTGTGATTTGAGGGAAATTTCGGCTGTTACTTCTAACAACTTCAGCGATCGTAATAAGCAAGAAGTTACCCTGTTAACTCGTTGGCAATATCGATTTCGTTTATCGATCTGTTATTCTTGGTGTTATTGTTGCTGATGTTATTATTGTTGTTACTGACGTTGTTACAGTCGCCGTGTGTTTTTCACGTTTCTCATACTGATGACAGTTAGCTGCGAGACAAGCAGGCGAGCTGTTTTCCTTCACAATATCACTTGTTAACCGTTAGTATTTTTGTTGTTGATGTTGATGTTATGACTTCTCTTCTCTTTCATTTCAGACTTTCTTATTTATTTTCCTTTTCTCTCTCTCTCTCTCTCTTTACTCATTACTCTTTTACTCTTTTACTTGTTTCTGTCATTTGACTGCGGCCATGCTGGAGCACCGCCTTTAGTCAAGCAAATCGACCCCAGGACTTATTCGTTGTAAGCCTAGTACTTATTCTAACGGTCTCTTCTATCGTCCCCGAACCGCTAAGTTACAGGGACGTAAACACACCAGCATCGTTTGTCAAGCGATGTTGGGGGGACAGACACTGACACACACACACACACACACACACACACACACATATATATATATATACATATATATACGACGGGCTTCTTTCAGTTTCCGTCTACCAAATCCACTCACAAGGCTTTGGTCGGCCCGAGGCTATAGTAGAAGACATATGCCAAAGGTGCCACGCAGTGGGACTGAACCCGGAACCATGTGGTTGGTAAGCAAACTACTTACCACACAGACACTCCTGCGCCTCTCTGTTTATTTTTCTTTTATTTTCGGTCTATCTTTCATCCCGTATCTTTAAAAAGATAAATATCTCATTACGTTATATTTATAGTGAAACGCGTGTATATTTACATATTGAAACTTTTATCTCGATAGCTTCATGTAAATGTTATTATTATTTTTTTTTTTTTTTTTATCAATCAATTATAATCTATAAGTTAATGAAAGTATATCAAATAGCACCTGTACATATGTTGATATCAGAGCCGAACGGACGGAGGAATGTCTCGCTGCATCGATGTTTGTTTTGTTTTGCTCCGTTAGAATGGTTTATATATATGTATTTATATATATGTGTGTGTGAGTGTGTGTGCATGTATATATATGTATGTATTATTTATGTATGTATGCATATATGTATGTACGTATGTATGTATAATTAAGTTCTCTGTATAAGTGAATACTTTCTTCCTTCCCGTTCTTTCTCTCCACTCTCCCACTCCCTCACCCTCTATATTACTGCCTCTTTCCGTCTCTCTCTCCCCTTCTCTCTCCCTTTCCCACTTTGCTTCTCTCTCTCTCTCTCTCTCTCTCTCTCTCTCTCCCTCCTTTCTCTCTTTCTCTTTATCTGTTGCAATATTTAGTATTGTGTCAAATCTAATTACGCAGACCAATAATTCAAAAGTCTTCCAACCGTGGCCAACTCGTTTTATTTACAGAAATAATATATCCAAGAGGCAACAAGGTGTCCTTAAAAGAAAAGAAGAAGAAAAAAAAACGGAAAGAAAAATGATTGCAGAGTATAATATCAGGGTACTTTGACTGCTGTTTTCAGCCAATCTGTCCATCACGTAGACAGCTCACGCATGTGTTCTTGTATGGGATGTGCTCGCGTGTCTTTAATGATAAACATACGATAAGATCATTAAGATAACAAAATACAAAACACTACCCAGGTACATAAAGATATAGATCGATGGGTAGACCGTTAGATACACATAATGAGAGCATGCTAAAGATTTATATACATGCGCTTATATGTGTGTGCGTGGGTATGTATACATGTGTCTGTCTGTGTGTGTGTGTGTACGTTGTATATAGTGTGAGGGATAAAAGAATCATCAGCTGGATTGACGGATAGACAGATAGAAAATAAATAGCCGAGTGTTGTCTAATAAAGTCAAACTGTCTAATTCTAACAGAAGTGTGTTTGGTATGGACCTCACGTTCCTGTATTTTTTTCCACATCAGCTTAGCTCTTTCCTTCTTTTTCTTTCTTAATTTCTTCACTTCTTTCCTTTGTTTTTTTTTTCTTTTCTTTTCGGTGTCTCTTTTTTTCTTTTCTTCTCTCTTTCCTACTTTCAAACAGGTAAATGAAAAGGCGGAGCACTTACGTAGTACACT
>NC_068981.1:26239361-26241839 GCF_001194135.2 Octopus bimaculoides
TATATATAGATAGATAGATAGATAGATAGATAGATAGATAGATAGATAGATAGATAGATAGATAGATAGATAGATGGATGGACAGACGGACGGAGGAATAGAGGGATGGCTGACTGGCTAGATGAATCGATGGATAGGTGGACTGAGAGAAGAATGGATGGGTTGATGGATGGATGGATGGATGGATGGATGGATGGATGGGAGGGTGGTGGATAGTTGTTCCAAATATACGTAGGATATCTAGTTCGCCAGAGCTTAAACAAAGATCTTTTGAATAATGATGAAATATACACAACTTGAAATATAACAAGTTGTTAATTATCTTCTATTTCTTCTCACTCTATTTTCAAAAATGTGTCTTTCATCATTTTATCATCTCACTTTATTAATAAGCGTTATCTGTTGACAGCTCGACCGTGTTTACAAACGATCCTTTGCAGTTCTGTCTGTTAACCAGTTCTATGAAGTATCGAAATTCTAAGATATATTCCTCGAGGTTTTGGTCTAAATAGCAGCATTTAAAATAAACTACCAACAAAACTATCAATAACATCAACACGTGTAAATGGGTGTATACGTGTGTGAGTGTATACAATTGCCGCACGTATCCTGAGTTACTTCGAAGTCCCTGTCAATCAACTTATGATAAACACTAGACTTTTGAGTCTATTTATCAATAAATATTTCCTTTATATATTTTCACGTAACATCCCTGACATCAAATACACATACACACAGACACAAGTATACACATTCACACACACACACACATTAAATAAATCGTTTTTCTTCTGTGGAAATCGAATCTGATACGATAAAGCTATAGATAATGGTTTCAAGTCTTAGCACAAGACCAGCAATCCTAGGGGGGAGGAGTAAGTTGAATACATCGACCTCCGTACTCAACTGGTACTTATTTTATCGACCTCGAAAATATGAAAGGTAGAGTCGGCCTTGGTGAAATTTGAACTCGGAACGTAATGGGTGAAAAGATTTACTGTGAAGAATTTTGTGCGACATCCCAACGATCTGTCAGATCGCCACCTTAATAAAGTGTTGATAATAGCGAGTAAATAATACATTAAAAACTTCGGGTACCACCGGTATATATAAAAAAAAAAATCAAAAAAATCAAAAAAAAATCATAGTCCTCGAAGTTTCTGAATTCTTAAGACGTAAGCAAATAAGTATGTGTGTATGTGTGAGCGCGCGTGGAAACACACACACACACACACACACACACACATACACACACACGCACGCACACACGCGCACGCACACACGTACACGAGTGAATGTACAAACTAAAGAAAGGGCCACTCGATACATTTAGTTGGTGTTACGTACCTTACGATTTAAAAACAGTCTGAATCGGCCCTACGCTAATTAAAGTTTCGGAAGCTCGTTGCATGAACTTAGCTCATCAGTATGTAATTATATAGTCGAGTGCGTGTTTGTTTGCGTGTGTGCGTATGTATGCTTTATGTATGTATATATCTCTACGCATATGTTAAATGACTACAGTAATCTTTCGAATATCGCGGGTCAGGTAAACACATTGAGATGCATAAATCGTGAGATCACGCTTTTACTTGTTTCAGTCATTATACTGCGGCCATACTGGGGCATCGCATTGAATTTTTACTCGAATGAATCGACCGCAGTACTTATTTTTTTAAACCTGGTACTTATTCTATCGGAGCATAAACACACCAACACCGGTTGTTAACTGCTGATGGACACACATACACTTATACGACGGGCTTCTTTCAGTTCCCGTCTACTAAATCCACTCACAAGGATTTGGTCGGCCTCAGGCTATGGTAGAAGATACTTGCCCAAGGTGCCACGTAATGGGACTGAACCCAGAACCGTGTGGTTAGGAAGCAAGCTTCTTACCACACAATCACGCCTAGTCACTATATAAACCACTTCAAAATAATCATAACTTATCCAACTTAAATATCATTCTTAGTGCAGCTCTTATCGAGTATTCTCACCACTATGGTAAAAGCCATTTTTTCTCCGGTTGCACACACACGCTTTCTTTAATTTTCCCCGTGTAAATCTCGAGTATCAATTAGTTATGACTGCATATTATCTACACTCACAAAACTATGTTCTCTATAGGCTGAATGAAATGAAAATAGCCTAAAACAACCTATAAGTTGAGCAATTTAAAAGTTTATAACATGATAAAACCTTTATACCTTCTATGCTTATGGGGTATATTAGAGATTCACAATTTCTCTTTCAATATATCACATTGAATACGCTCATCATCCCAAACAATTATCTAATTTATAGAGAACTCGTCGAGAATATATGATTCTATTAGATATAGTAAAACGAGCCATTTGAGGTTCATGCGAGTTAATATTATATATATATATATAATGTAAGAGATAGGAAAAGAGAGAGAGAGAGAGAGAGAGAGAGAGAGAGAGAGAGAGAGAGAGAGAGAGAGAGAGAGAGAGA
>NC_068981.1:26241899-26244288 GCF_001194135.2 Octopus bimaculoides
AGAGAGAGAGAGAGAGAGAGAGAGAGAGAGAGAGAGAGAGGGTAATCTGGTAAGATCCAGAGCAGTATAGAAAACACATAGTAGAGCCCAAATGATTTGAATTTACACTCCGAAATCTTTATCGAGGACTACGATCGCGTGTTAAACATTGACTATAACAGGAATCCAGGCCATCTGATAAGGAGATAATGATGCAAAGAAACACGCTTGGGCTTGATATCTAAAATATACACACACACATGCAAGCATACATACATACATACACGTAAATATATATAGGGATATATAGACAGCGAGAAACAAAAGCTGAAAATATTCAGAAGAGGAATGTTCATGTATTAATATATTTGCCGAGCAGACTTATAAGGAGTACCAATGATAAAGAAAACTAAGAGGCGAGAACATGGTATTTCAAGTCCGACAGTTATTTGTGGAGGCTGCGAATTACGTAACAGTTGTAATTTTGGCAGAAGGAGTGTGTAAAAAAAATCAAGTATATGCAACTATATGCGTGTATGAGTGTGTGTGTCTGTGAGTGTGAATGAGTGTTCGTATGTATGCTCATCAGCTGCAGCCAATTCATAAAATATAGGGGAAGCAAAACTGTCTATTTTTTTAACTTTCCACCATGTCATCTTTACCCTAAAGTAGAACAGTGTCCAAAATTTTCTATATTCTACTTCACACAAAGGTTCCCATTCTGTCACTATCTCTTTCACTTTCTCTCTCTCTCTCTCTTTCACTATATGTGTGTGTGTGTGTGTGTATATATATGTTCTCTCTTTACTTTCGCTTTTTATTTTCTCTTCTTGTTTCTTTGGGTGTTCATTTCTGTGAAAGAGCGTAGGCTCGAAACCTTAAAGACTGTCACTTCCCGAGCGTTAAACTAATATATCTGTTTGTTGTCTACAACATCTGTCTTCGTCTTTCGTCTTTTTTTTTGTGAATTCTCCCTATATATATATGTGTGTGTGTGTGTGTGTGTGTGTGTGTGTGTGTGTGTGTGTACATACATGTACACACACACACGAGATGATATCAGAAGGTTCCCGGCCTAGTTTAATTTAAAAAATAACTTATTTACCTAAATTTTAACACCACCTCCTTCGAATTAATTGCCTTGCGCAACAATACACGGTTCCTACCATTCCTGCCACTTTTGGAATCTGACCTAGAAATCATTTTCCGTAAGCAAATCAAGGCCCTTCAGCGATTCGCTCTGCATCTTGACAACAGCGTTAAAACGGTAACCTTTGAGCTGCATTTTCCTCTTGAGGAAGATATGCAAGTCCCGAGTGCTAAGTCTGATGCTAAATAGGGCGGGTGCCGAGGCAATACCACGTTGTTATTGGCGAGAACTGCACGAGTAAAGAGAGCACAGTGAAGAATCCAATTCTTCGCACCACACAGGTCCGGTGACTTTCACCCAGTGTCCTACTTCAAACACTTGTAAACGTCGCAGTAAATCTTTCGACTGACAGCTGGCGCTGGGGAAAGATTCCCGATACACAGTATCACATTTCCGGGGATGACACTCGTGACATGTCTTCCAGAACGGTCAACAATTTTCAGGGTTGTTCTTTCGCATTTGAAGTGCCCTTGCTACTCGAAACATTTAGTAAGACCTATTTGCCTCGTCGCAGTAAGCTTCTCGAAGCATGCACAATGTCTCCACAGCGGACTTGCCAAGTTTATTGCAGTTTCACGTTGGCTCTTTGTTCCAACGTCCTAGTCATGACAGAATCGCAGACTACACCATAAAGGTTATCACAAAAGTACAAATTTCACAACTTGCGAAGTAAATACTGCGTCGTAACTCGGTACACTGCCTTATGAAGGTCAGTGCTAGCTCTCATTGCGCACGCAACCATGTGCTGCCATCTGTTGGCGCATTACAAAACTCATCCTGGAACTTTTTCGTACCACCTATACATATATATATATATATATATATATATATATATATATACAAACAAATTGCTTAATGCATATATGCATATATATTTGTGTATATGTGTGTGTATGTCTGTCTGTGTGTGTATGTCTGTCTGTGTGTATGTGCGTGTGTGTGTGTGTGTGTGTTTATACATATAAGTTTATACATGTAAACTTTCGTATGTTAACAAAGGGGTGTAAGGTGATTACTCAACACGATATAAAGTTATATAATTTATTGGCAGCTAAAACTTCAGAAAATGTTATACACCGCTGTCCGGACACTTATGACGTTAGCAGTATCGTCCAAGATCAAAGTAGTGATCTATGAAGATTCATGTGCTAATAAATTATATTTATGTATACATATATACATACATATTTACACTCAGACACATACACACACTTTTATATACGTGCATATACATAGAGGATATATATATATATATATATA
>NC_068981.1:26244781-26249082 GCF_001194135.2 Octopus bimaculoides
TGTGTGTGTGTGTGTGTGTGTGTGTGTGTGTACGTGTGTGTGTGTGTGTGAATGTTTATAGGATTTGTGTGCTAGTGACGGTTTGGCGTCTGTGTGTATAAGGGTGAGCTTCTGTATTTATACGCAGAATAAAAATACTAAAAAATTAAGTAAAAGGAATATAGGAATATATAAAGACGTAAAGAGATAGAACGGATTTATGATAAAGAAAGAAGAGAGAAAGAGACAGATACGCAGGTGATGAGAAGGATACTGAAAGAGAGTAAAGAAAAGAGAAGAGTGAGAGAGAGAGGAAGTGGGAGGAAGTGGGAGGAAGTTGTAGGGAAAGCAAAAGGTGATAAAGCAAATATAAAAAGGTGTAATGAGCCAACCGAATGAAACACTGAGAATAGAAGGAAGATAAAAGGGAAGGCTAGGAAGATAAACCGTGAGATTATGGAAAGACAGAGAAATTGTGGGAAAAGAGAAGAGGAAGGTGAATGAAGGTGATAGAAAGGAAGAAAGGAAGAACAAAATTAAGGATCATAGAGAGGAAATGAGAGAGCGATGTGAAAATTAGGAATGAAGGGAAGGACAGGAAGGTAAATAAAATCTTGGTGCAGATAGAAAGAGGGGGTGGGATAGATATAAGGGAAAGAGGAGAGAGAGAGAGAGGTGAAAAGAGAGAAGGAGGGGTTGGTTGGGAAATTTTAGGGAAGGTAGAAAAAGGCAAGAATAAAAGATGGACGTCTTTGACGAGAAAGATTTATTTTTTGATTCGGGTGAGAGAGAGAGAGAGAGAGAGAGAGGCAGACAGACATACAGAAAAGCAGAGGAGAGGGATAAATTATTTGAGAGAAGATGATCAAATGCACAGGGATGAGGAAGCTGAAGGTGCTAGCGGATGTTAGTGAAGTAATATCTAAGGCGGCAAATGTCTGATTTCTGGGAGTGTTGGTATTTATTCTGTTTCTGAATTCTTAGTTCAAAATAATTGAAATTATCTTCGCTTTCCATTCTTTGAGGATCGATAAATAAAATATCTATCCTGCAACGGGATCGATTCTTCTCTCTCTCTCTCTCTCTCTCTCTCTCTCTCTCTCTCTCTCTCTCTCTCTCTCTCTCTCTCTCTCTCTCTCTCTCTCCATTCCTTCCCTCTCTTAATCTCTCTCAGTTTGTGTTGCATCTCTCTCTTTCTGGAAGAAATCAACTCAGGTAAAATATAAATATACCAAAATAATACCGTATGTCATGAAGACACCCCTATGGTACCACCAAGAGTTTAGGGCTCGAGGCAAAGGAAATGAGAAAACGGAAGAGATGCTTATAAAACAGTTATACGTTAAAATAGTAATGGGGCACAAGGCTAGGAATAAGGACGAATGTTAAAATCATGTGTCAACAAAACTAATCCGATACTCATCGCATACAAGTAGGGTTTCACGTATGTAATAATTTCCGTCGTCATTATACATGCAACCAGTAGTCACAAACTCTTTTAATTGGAATTTAAAAGCAATACACCGAGCAAGTGAGATAGCTCCAATAAAACCGGATAATAGAAAAATTAGAAAAATAAAGATTACGGAGATGCGAGTGGGTCATGTTTTGAAAGTCGATGAGCGAAGGCAATGGACAAATTGTCTATCTTCTGAGCACAAATTCCATCGAGGTCAATTTTGCCTTTCATCCTTTCGGGGTCGATAAAATAGTATCGGTTAATCGACTTACCTTCAGCCCCGAAATTTTGGTCGTGTGCTATAATTTGAAACCAATCTTAGAACAATTCAGCGAGGAATAGTCTATTCGACAGTGTATATTTGTATACATACGCGCGCACACACACACACACACACACACACACACACACACACACACACACACACACACACACACACACACATATTCAGACATATTCAGGGAATAGAGTGATGACATATTGGCAAATGGCACTACTTCGGGAGTTGAATAGCAGCCAAACTTCATTAACGATATACCCTACTGTCTTGCAAAAGGGAAAATAATGTGGAGACAGCATATCTAAATAAAAGATGAGGTCTTCACAGCTGGAATGACTTTGACCTAAGGTCTGCTAAATTAAGCCTTAGGTCTGAATTAGAGATAAAAAGAAAACAGCATTCACAATGACGGAAACATAAACTAACCTACAGTCACATCGTAGATACCTCGTCCGATTCGACAAGTATTCGGTTTATTCAGTTACTTGATCAGCTGATTCTGTTAAATTTTCATATAAATGGCTGAATATGCCAGAGTATCATATACTTGCAGTATAATTTTCAGGTTGTATCTGAGTAGGGCAGTATATAAGCTAGACCTATGAATAACAGAGAGAATCCAAGCGATAGTTTCCGTCAACCTAATGGCAATCACTACTTGGGTTAATCTGAGGCTATGACAAAAGGCGTTTTACCAAGAAACCGAACAGTTAGGAAGTTAGATGTCCCGGATTGAACCGGGATCAACGAACTTCTTACAATTCGGCCATGCATGTGTCCACACAGATTTGTAGACAAAGATACTTACACTCAACATCAGCGGTTCTCAACCGGGTCCCTATGATTTGTGGCACCATATAAAATTTGAAGAGTCCATGCAATCAAAGTAGTAAATCGGGAGTCTGTATACTTGTTAAGAATCCAGACGTATTTATTGCGGGAATCAACTATGCTTCTTTCTTTAACGCTTTACACTGTTCGCCAGGTTTCCGGCCACTTTACACGAGTGAATAAAGGAAAAGCAAAACAGGATTTCGAAAGAAAAACATCACATGCCTTGAGGTTCACCAGTGTAGATAGTAATCAAAGGGGTCCATAGATAAAATATCGTTGAGGACCATTGCTATATAGCAATACCAAACCATGAACCTAAAAATGCACAGCTGGATACAGAGAAACTCAATCACACACACGCCCACACAAAAGCAGAGTTATATACGGCCCACGTTTCCACAGTAAATACAGATATATATGAATACACACACGTCCATGCACACAAACAGTTTTATATAACCGAAATAAAAGCGGCAAATATAGGTATAAATGCACACGTTCACAAACTCACACACACATATATCCACGCGTGCACCGCACACGCATGTATATAAACGGCCCAAATACATATGCAAATATGAATATAAATACACGCATAAACTGATTTACCACACACAGATACATGCACACACACACAGAGTGACACACAGGCACACAAACACATACACAATACCACATTTAAACGATATCAATGCGGTTGCTTGACCTACAAGAGATATCAAACAAATCTCTCACAAATCCCATCTTATCATCATAAATAAAGGGAAAAGAGACAACGCAGTTTCTTTGATGTGCCAAATGATTAGAAAGTCATGCTTGGCGCGCCTTGGCAGCACGGTAAGCGCTAACTTATATTCAACGTACAAATACATAATCCGAGAAACGCATGCATGCACATGGAATAACAATACACTCATGTTACATACACACACGCACATTCTCTCTCTCTCTCCTCTTCTCTCTTTCCAACTATCTTTTTCCTTCTATTTCTCTCTGGCATACATGCGGAAAGTCAAGCAACAGACTCGCTCATAGAAGATTCACACTATCACACACACACACACACACACACAAAGTTATACGCACGCGCGCACACACAACATACACACAAAAAACAGCACGTGCAAACGCACGCAAATATTTGTGCCTGTTTAATAAGCACATCATAGGAATATGATTTATGTCAAGGATTAAGAAAGGATAAAAGTGATGGATGTACATATATACATCCATCTGTACATACACATATAGATGTGCATATCTATGTATGTATATATATGTATGCATAAATAAATGTATATATACATAAGTATATATATACATATATAGGTTATATACATATATGCATGTAAATATACATAAGTATAGACATATACACATATAGATATACATATATATATATATATATATATATATATATATATATATATATATATATATATATATACATATACACATATAGATATACACATATATATACGTATACATACATACATACAAACATATATATATATATATATATATATATATATATATATACACATACATATATGTGTGTAAACATATACATATACATATACATATACACGGTGGTGCTCCAGCATGACCGCAGCCACTTGGCTGAAACCCATAAATAAATAAATAAATAAATATATGTATACATATACATTCATTTATATATACTCATTTTCATACACACACACATATATATATATAATCTTTACATTTATATATATATATATATAAACG
>NC_068981.1:26249092-26250016 GCF_001194135.2 Octopus bimaculoides
ATTTTCATACACACACACATATATATATATAATCTTTACATTTATATATATATATATATAAACGTATTTGCATGTATGCTTTTATATATCTCTAATTAACATTCTCCATATAGACAATATCACACATCACACGCCAATTCATAATCGTAAAGGTATCCAAAACTCCCTGAAGGACATCCGCTACATATACAACACCTTGCAACGTTCTTATTAATTGCCTTTTTTGTTCCAATTCTTTCTATCACTTTCTTCTCACGCATATTCTCTCCCTCTCTCTCTCTCCCTCTCTCTCTCTCTCTCTCTCTCTCTCTCTATATATATATATATATATATATATATATATCCCTCTCTCTCTCTGCCTCCCTCTCTCTCTTTATTCGTGTTTATCTCAATAATGCATGACCGACTACTTAAACTACAATAACGCTTCCTTATAAATCAACAATTTCCGCTTAACAAAGAAATTATCTCTGCTTGCCTCTGTCATCATTCTTCTCATTATCTTTATCATCATCATTGTCATCATTATCGTCGTCGTCACAGCAGCAGCAACATTATCAACGACGGTCAATAATAACAATAAAAATATAAATATTATTATTATTATTATTATTATTCAGTAGTTTTATTTTTATAACGTGCTTTCACTTCACTACCGAGCGCAGCTCTGTGCGCCTTGGGTATGTGCTGTGGTTTGCTGTGGTGCTCTTATGTTTACTGTATTGAAAGTGTTTTGCGTAGAATGTGTGCAGTACCCAGTAGTGCAATTTTCTGTATGTTATATATATTTGTAAGTCCTGGTGTTTTTGTTATGTATTTGTCTGAATATTTTTTTATTATACCTAAGGCACCTACTATGATAGGAATTGTTTCTGTTTTTAGATTCCACATTCGAGTTATCTCTATTTCCAGGTCTTTGTATTT
>NC_068981.1:26250026-26252324 GCF_001194135.2 Octopus bimaculoides
AACATCAATTAGAAGGCATTTTTTTCCTTCATGATCTTTGACAACTATATCTGGTCTATTTGCCTTAATTTCTCTATCTGTGTGTATTGGCATATCCCAGAGTATGGTTGCTTTCTCGTTTTCTGTGACCTTTTCTGGCGTGTGTTTATACCATCTTTTTTCTGTTGCTATTCCATAATGTTGGCATAGCTTCCAGTGTATATAGGTCTTATTAACATTCTCCATATAGACAATATCACACATCACACGCCAATTCATAATCGTAAAGGTATCCAAAACTTATTATTATTATTATTATTATTATTATTATTATTATTATTATTATTATTATCATTGAGAGGTTGATAGTAAATAATAATAATAATAATAATAATAATAATAATAATAATAATAATAATAATAATGCGTGATCACTAAGAAAGCCCTAAAATCTATTGAGGTTAACGTTTAATTCTAACTGTACTGGAACATTGCCTATCTAACAATAACATAACAAGCAGAAGAAATTATTGAAACAAGAGACTAACCTGAAGTGTAATCTATGCAACGAAGACAATAAAGCGATCAGCCGGGTGATTTCTAACTGCGCAGTCCTTGCAAAATCCACTCTTTAGAGAGTTTCTCCAGAGATACGATTAATTTGGCTTCTCTATTTATTGAGCTGAGAGTTTGAAGTAAAATGCGACCTGGTAATGATATGTCTGTGACATTCTTGTCCCAGACATGCCATGGGAGTCAAAGCGAATCATTTTGATGACAATTTGAAGAACAGGAGTTAATTATCTTCTCTCCGATGCACATCTAGATTTCCTCTGACTAAAATATCGCTCGAACAAAAATCGAGAATGATTGAAGAAATTTAAAATGGAAACAAACAATGATACCAATAGCAAGTGGAACATTAGATATAATAAAGAATAAAATGAACAAAACGCTTTTGTTATTACTTTTAATTGTTATTATATACGTTTTTGATTGTTATTATACATGTTCCATCCAATAAAATGACATGTAACTTACTCCCAGGAAAACAACAGACGGTATTATAATACGTCCGCCAATCACCAAGCTGCATTTCCCCCAATTGCTATTTAATGATGTAATACCACACGTGACCTGTTAGAAAAATTGTTATTATTTTTAAGTCTATCATTCTTGTTCTTTTTATGTTCATTTACATTTTAAACACCTCTAAAATGTATCCACTCATTTCACAAATAAATATGTATCGTAGTAAATCGAAGTCTTTCAAATTACTTTATTATATGTATATCACATATCTGATGGCCTACCGTATAGAAGTGTCCCTGAAATCTTTGCTGCAGCCATTTTGTTGATAAGCATCATCAGCGTCAACATCTTCCATCTATTTCTGTATATGATGATTACTTCTAAATCTTGCATCTGAATAAAATAGGCTTGCTGAGGAGATGCAATAATGAATAACACGTTAAAGCCAACTGCTTTCAACGGTTTGCTTTAAAGACACTATTGACTTCGTCCATCTGCATCGTCTTTATTTCCTAAAGTTTTCAACGAGTTCATTTTATATCTGTTATCTCCAGAATCCTTTTTAACTTCTAAACAACCCTATCACAAAGCAAATATCACTATACAAGAAGCACATATTCTAAATGATTACAACGCAATAATATAACACAATCCACTCACCACATATTCCATACATGTTCCATCCAATAAAATGACATGTAACTTACTCCAAAATAAACGACAGATGATATTATAAAACGTCCGCGAATCGCCAAGTTGCATTTCCCTCAATTGCTATTTAATGATGTAATACCACACATCACCAGTTAGAAAAAGCAGTCAAATCCCTCCTCAAATCACACCCTGTAATCTTATAAAAGAAATAACACGTTGGATAATATAATTGTAGATATATTTATAAAGACGAGATGGTCAGGACTAGAATGCTTTCGATCTTAGATTGACCTGAAGTTAGACAACGTGAATCACAATCAACACAGCCGACTGGACAGAATATAGATTCAGCATGTGTGGTATGTCAAAGAAGACACCAAGGTTTCGGCTGCGTGTTGTAAAAGGCGGCGAAAACATGCTGAGTTACGATTTGCACTCCAACCTAGTAAAAGCCTCACCAGCAATGACTACCCAAAATAGACCCATGGGTTGGTGGCGGGGGTTGTCACCTGAGTGGTGTCATCTGCCCGGAATAGGGAATCATCAGCAAACGGTGGATGCCGCGACGCTTTCTTACAGCGTATACACCCTACTACTACTACTACTACTACTACTACTACTACTACTACTACT
>NC_068981.1:26252334-26253181 GCF_001194135.2 Octopus bimaculoides
CTACTACTACTACTACTACTACTACTACTACTACTACTACTACTACCCGGTATTGTATTACCTAGCAATACTAATACAATGGAGGAGCGTGGCTTAGTGGTTAGGGCGTCAGCATCATGATCGTAGTTTCGATTCCTGGACCGGGCGACGCGTTGTGTTCTTGAGCAAAACACTTCATTTTCCGTCGCTCCAGTCCACTCAGATGGCAAAAATGAGTAACGCTGCGATGGACTGGCATCCCGTCCAGCTGAGGAACACATATGCCATTGAAACCGGGAAACCCGGCCCATGACGCTGGTTAGGCTTTAAAATGGCGCATTTATTATTTTTTTTACAAATACAATACACATGAAACAATTGCTTTCCAAAAAAGTATCACCAGTCGCAGTAATAGACCATGGACATTCGTAAAACAATCAATGAAACACTAAATTGACACCCGAAAAAGACAATGAAGCAAAACAAAACTGATGCGTTTATAAGTACAGTTATGCGCCCTTAGAAGACAATACTACGTAGAGCACAACAACGTAGACGTGTGTCTGATTGCTCTGTAGGAACTTGCATGAATTAGCTCAAAGCGTGATGATGAAAATAATGGTGATGACAATGATGATGATGAGAAGGGTGAAGAGAATGATGACGACGACGACGACAACAAAAACAACAGTACTTAGTAAAAATGAATTCAAATTTTGGCACAAAGCCAGCAATCTTGGAACAGATGTAAGTCGGTTACATCGTCCCAAATATGCCTGCACATCATAAACTACAGTAAATCGAACCCTTTGCAGAGAGAGAGAGAGAGAGAGAGAGAGAGAGAGAGAGAGAGAGAGAGAGAGAGAGA
>NC_068981.1:26253240-26256272 GCF_001194135.2 Octopus bimaculoides
ATATATATATATATATATATATATATATATACATAAGTAAAATGATTTTTTTTTCTGAAAACAAGAAACTTTGTGTAAGATTATAATATGAGGGTACATTGCAAAGTGAAATTAAGAAAAGGTTACTGGTTTACACTGAATAAAATATGAGAAAGGAGACATGTAAACTACAGCGTAGAAAAGATGAGGAAATTAAACCTGCAGATAGGACTGTAGTCATCCTAAAGACCACAGAGTTTTCTTTTTTTTGCACTAAGGGCATATGAAACTCTCTCGCAGCTATGTTGTGCATACTGATAGACTTTCGATTATCTCGAGCCAATGTCATGCACTTTGCAACAATAACATAAGCAACTCTATATACGCTTTGTAATCTATTGGAACCAAACTCGCTTCAGAAAGTGACAAGGTTAAAATTATACGGGAATTTAGTATTAAGAGAAACTGCTAGAGAACTTACAGCTATCTTGACGTAAATGCTCGTGTCAAACGTGAGTGTAGTTTTTAAATTACCGCCATAAGATACTAAATGACTATAATGTTGTATAGAAACCAGCTGGAAAGATAACAAATTACAGACATAGCTGTTCAATTAAAACAAATGGCTAGAGTAATTAAAGAATGTGTCCATCAATGCTCTTATTGTTACAATTGGAGTGATGTTATACCTGTGTCTGAGTAGACATTGTTAGATAATCTATAATAATAATAATAAACTTACGACAGTTCTACAGAATAGCAATGCCAGAATTGTAAATAGCTTTTGCGCATTCTCTTAAGTGGTATGTAAAGCTTGGAAAACTCAGGGTTGTAAGATTTGGGTTTCAATTCCTGGAGTAGGCGACGTGATGTGTTCTTCAGCAAAAACATTTCATTTCAAATATTTTGATGTAAGAAAAGAAATTCTCCTTGTATTCCTGAAATCATGATAATCTTACAAGTACACACACACACACTGACACACACACATATACGTATATATAAATATATATATATACAGAATGGAATGAACAGAACAGGCGGAGACATATGGAAAGGAGAGTCGCTGAAGAGGTCACAAGAAGTGTGACGAACGATTTCTAGACAAAGTGCAAAAAATAAGAAAAATAATAAATTTGATAATGAACTATCTTTTTGAATGAATAATTCAATAAAATAGCAACATCTTTAAAATACTAATTATAATATCATTTGAAAAAAATATTACATCAATTGTTCATTCTCAACTGCATTTTTATTCCCAAAGCACAGTTTATTTTCTACATACCTTATTTATTGACAGTCTCTTCATTTTTAAACTTAGTTTTTTTTAATGTCATTTGGTTTTCACTTGCCATTGTTACCATGGCTACATTCGTTGACATAAAATTTTTATGGCAATTATATGTTTTAGGAAATTAATTTATGGATCAGACATAACAAGGACACATAATTTTATCAGAGTTGAATTTTCTCTAAAATATGGGAAAAGATGCTTAAGTCAATGCAACCCTATATAAAGTAAAAGACATCGTAATATGCGCGTGTATGTAGGTGGCAAGGTGGCAAAGACGTTAGCACGCCGGGTGAAATGTTTAGCGGTATTTCGTCTGTCTTTACGTTTTGAGTTCAAATTCCGCCGAGGTCGACTTTGCTTTTCATCCTTTCAAGGTTGATAAATTAAATACTGGTTGCGTACTGGGGTTGATCTCATCAACTGGCCCCTCCACCAAAATTTCGGGCCTTGTACCTTGAGTAGAAAAGAATATGTATGTGTGTTTGCGTGTGCGATCGCTTAGCTTAGTGTATTGCACTCAGGATCGTAAGATTTGGGTTTCAATTCCTGGAGTAGGCGACGCGTTGTGTTCTTCAGCAAAATATTTCATTTCACCTTGATCCAGTTCATTCAGCTCTCAAAAATTAACTAATCCAGCGACGAACAAGCATCCCGCCCAACGATGGTAGGATATTCGGAAAAACCACAGAATTCGGAAAAACCAGCTTTATGGGCCTATGATTCAGGGAGGATTTTTGATTCTTTATTTATGTGTACGTGTATATATATATGTGTGTGTGTATATATAAATATGTGTATATATATATATATCAAGAGAGAGAGAGAGAGAGAAATATATACATATATTTTGGGATACATACACACACATATATATGTATACATACACAGACACATGCACATACACATACGTTCTGCGTAAGCTGATAACGCCTTTCTATAATATAAATGCCATCATTTTTTATTTCCCTTTATTACCCTATAAATCTTACATATGTTCGTGACTTTACTGTTGATTTTGTTGTCTGAGTTATGAATTTTCTATTTAGACCATGCCTGAACAAATGTAGTTGCCGTTATGTTCGAAATAATGTTGATCACGACTAAGTTGCCTAAGATATTGCTGTTTTCTGTCATATATCTTGCTGTATGACATTTGAGAAAATAGTTCAAAGAATGATTCTGATAATACAAAATCGCTGAGTAGTTATCATGGCAAATGAGATATATATGTGAGGTTCCTTTGAAACAATTGGGTATCGAAGCCGATTCATTGTAAGATGCTGTAACTAAATATCTTTTAAACCTCTTAAGCGTGCGCGCGCGTGTGTATGTGCGCATGCGTGTGTGTATGTAGTATGAGTAGATATCTTTTTCTTGCTCGAGCCATTGGACTACAGCCCAGCTAGACAACCGTCTTAAAGCTTTTAATCAAACACATCAACCCATGTACTTATTTTTTTTAAAGCCCTGTACGTACTTTATCTGTCTATTTTGCCGAAACGCTATGTTACAGTGGTCAAGTGGCAGTGGAAGACAAATACACAAACAAAAAACGCACACACGCACATATATACACACACACACACACACACACACACACACACACAGAGCCTGCGACGGGTAAATTGACGCCATTATATAAGTTTAATTTTGCGCATGTTCATTGTTTGTTTTTGATTTTGTCAACTACACACTATACGTTTCTACTCTAGGAACAAGGGCCAAAATTTGGGGGCCAGTCTAGTAGATCGACCCC
>NC_068981.1:26256970-26257852 GCF_001194135.2 Octopus bimaculoides
ATATATATATAATAGATGACTTTAAATTCAGAAAACGTTTAGAAGTAATAAAGGAAAGTTCAAATTAGAGGAGCTAACTACTCGGTGTTAAAAGAAACAATTATGTTCTTCCTGGAAATGGCTATGACTTGCTCTTCAGGAATAAGACAATTTATATCGAATGAAAATTCTGCGGAGGCATAACTAAAATAAATCAAAGAGAAGAATTTTAAAAATGCCTTTGAGGAATCTGTGACATTGGTCATATTCTCATTTTAAAACACTTCCGAGAATTGAGTTTGGTTGCTGTTTAAAATCAATAATTATTAATTAATTAAATGCTCTGACCATAAGCTAATATGTCAGTGTTTGTACAAAATCAAGGGCAGATTCTAAGGTTTTATGTGGAATAGAAGCGCTTAGTAGTTGTGTGCATAGATACAATCTTGTTACCAGTTCAAGTACACTTGGAGGAATATTTGAACCCGTAGGAAGATAATTCACTGTGGTAGAAAATTTCTCGCAGCAGATAGAAAATATTTCTTGCTGTATACAGATATTGAAAATTTGGAGGTGATTTTAATAATAGTAAGTTTCGTGAGATATGATTTGTGTTCACATGTATATTGACGAATATAATTTTGCATCTACTTTTACAATCTTAAGTAATTTCTTGTTTTTCTTTTTGTTTTGTTGTTGGCGTGTCAGACACAAAACTTAGTAGTATTTCTTCCGCCTCAGATCAAATTACGCCTGACATCCTTGACTTGTTCAATAAATACCAGTCACGTATTAGAGTAGATCGCGCTGAAACTACAGAAAAATTTTCTTAACTAGTTCCACTCATACACACAGTATGTTATACGTGTGAGTAGAAAAACGAATGAAATTAATATATATATA
>NC_068981.1:26258707-26259481 GCF_001194135.2 Octopus bimaculoides
TGTGTGCGCGCGTGCGTGTGTATTAATGACAGTCGACTCAGCTCCAGTTTGTTGGGCTCTTCTTATGCGACCATTAAACCAGAAACTCTGTTATGTATATCTCTCTGTTTCATATATATTTATATATGAGAAATTAGAGAGGTAATTAATGAATTATCATTCATTAATTAAAAATTGACAAACATTCCTTACAGCAGTTTCAATTAAAACAGCTGTAAGGGATTTATCAATAAATTCTGTAATTTCTCATCTTATTATTATGATATATATATACATAAATCACGGTTTATATAGTTACCTTGCAGTTGAGTATTAGATATAATGTTCAATATTCTTTGAATAGGTAAATATGGTATCTCTGAATGAGGTTTCTAAACTTTCATTGTGCTTATATATATATTCGCCATGATAGATCGATAATCACTACACGTTCTTTTTTTCTCTCCGTGTTTTCTTGTTTCTTTCTGAGTTTTTTCCTGTGGAAGAGCTTAGGCACGAAACGTTAAAGACTGTTTCACTTCCCGAGCGTTATACTTATACATCTGTTTGCTGTCTACACCACCTGTCTTCGTCTTTTGGGTTTTTTTGTGAATTCTCCCTGACCACAAGATTTATATTTATATTGTTTTTCTCCTCATTTCTTTCTGTGTTCCTTTCAGTTGAAGAGCGTAGCTCGAAACGTTAAAGACTTTCTCTATTCCCGAGCGTTAAACTAATACATCCATTTGTTGTTTACACCACCTGTCCTCGTCTGTTGTTTTTCGTAAATTCTCC
>NC_068981.1:26259703-26261723 GCF_001194135.2 Octopus bimaculoides
ATATTTGTATGTATGTATGTATGTATGTATCTATGTATGTATGTATGTATATATGGCTGAAAAGTCCCTTGGCTATCAAGAAGTGACGCTATAACTAAAATCTTGCATGCATTAACTTTTAAGTACATTGTTTCCTTCACGGTAAATTCATATCTCATTGTTCAAAGAGCACTTCAAAAGTAACTACTACTGATTTACCTTGAAGATTTGGCATCGTTGTGTTATCAAGTACCTGCAGAAAAGTGGTTTAGCCTCCAAGGTCATTCATGTTGACATTGTTTCTTCATTAGGGCATGATACGCCAGCTTTAACAACAGTGCAAAAATGGACAGCTAAATTTATGAGGTGAAGGGAGAATCTCGAAGATGACCCAACATCATGACATAACTACTATCACCTCATAAGCTATTGACTGTAAATCAAATAGCCAATGCTGTAAGGATATCCCGTAAGAGAGAGAGAGAGAGAGAGAGAGAGAGAGAGAGAGAGAGAGAGAGAGAGAGAGAGAGAGAGAGAGGGAGGGTGAATATTCTGCACAATAAACTTGGCTTCACGGTAGGTGCCACGTCTTCTGACTCTGGAAGCAGAGCAAAACTTTCAGATAGGGACCGTCGGATTCCTACGCCAATAGTTAGAAAGGATCACAAAAGTACAGCTCCCCAAATTACTGAAGAGCTTAATGTCCAACTCGAGAACCCAGTTTCCACAAAAATTGTTTGCAGGGAGCTGCACAAAGCCGGATTTAACGGGAGGGCTGCAATCAGAAAACCACTACTTTCAAAAACAAACGTTGCAAAGTGTTTAGAGTGGAGTAAAAACCCACAGAATTGGTCCCTAGAGCAGTAGAAGAATGTTATTTTCTCAGGCAAGCCATCCTTTACCTTATGTTTAACCACAGGTCGAGTATACGTGTGGAGACAGCCAAAAGAAGCATTTGACCCAGACTGCCTTCTTCTAAGTGTTTAACATGGAGGAGGGTTAATGGTTTCCCTTCATGGTAGAATTAATAGTCAAGTCTATTGAAGCATTTTATCTGATCAAATTCATCCTCAGGCTGCAGAACTGTTTCCGGAGGGAAACGCACGAGGAACATTCTAGTAAAGTTATCTGGCCACCACAGTCCCCAGATCTCAATATTATTGAATATTTATGGTGCATTTTACAAAAAAAAAAAAATTAAGGAGTCGATAACCTCCACCATTAACACTACAAGAACTGGAAAGTGTTTTAGCTGAAGAGTGGACTAAAATACGTTTGAAAACAATTCAAACTTTGAAGTAGTTGTATGGTGTCAACTAATGTGACAGTCCCCTGAAGGGAATACTACTGCTGTTGGTGAGACCTAGGAAGCTGCACCGCTTCCTGTCGGCCTTGACACATTTCCTGTGTCGTTATGTTTACAAGGCGGAGACATGCACCTCCACCCAGCTAAGCCTGCATCCAGAGACATGTTTCTGATCTTTGCTCGTCATCAGTCTTCAGAGGACTATCACATTAAGTTGACACCATACAACTACTTCATCGCATCACTACTGTATAAATCTCTCTGAGAGATTTAGAAATGTATTATTTCTAAAATTCAAACTTTGTACGAGTCTTTACCTCGTAGAATTCAAGTTGTAATTACTGCCAAAGATGATACTATCCCATTTTAAAATAAGGTGTTTCCATTATGTTGTCCAACACCTGTGTGTGTGTGTATATATATATATAAGCACAGGTGTGGCTAAGTAGACCCTGGAGTGGCTGTGTGGTAAGTGTGCTTACCAACCACATGGCTCCGGGTTCAGTCCCACTGCGTGGCACCTTGGGCAAATGTCTTCTACTATAGCCTCTGTCCGACCAAAGCCTTCTGAGTGGATTTGGTAGACGGAAACTGAAAGAAGCCCGTCATATATATATATAAATATATATATGTGTGTGTGTGTGTGTGTGTGTGTGTGTGTGTGTGTGTGTCCACCATCGCTTAACAACCGATGCTGGTGTGTTTATGTCCCCGTAACTTAGCGCTTCGACAAAA
>NC_068981.1:26261790-26269949 GCF_001194135.2 Octopus bimaculoides
ATATATATATATATATATATATATATATATATATATTCACGCACATATACTACGTATAAAACGCAACAGTATGTATAAACTATGTATATAGAGAGATATACGTACATATACATGCAATGTAAGTTCGATGTCATAAATTGGTATGCAAATCAGCAGAATTAACTGTAGAGGTTAAAAGGATTTAAAGTCGAAGTCGGCTGTATTTGAACTACGACAAATCTAAATTCTGCAATTAATTTTGTCTACGTATTCTGTGGATACTGCCATTCCACTGACATATCCTATTGTACTAT
This sequence comes from Octopus bimaculoides, assembly GCF_001194135.2. Lineage (NCBI taxonomy): Eukaryota > Metazoa > Mollusca > Cephalopoda > Octopoda > Octopodidae > Octopus > Octopus bimaculoides. Next base: position 26,262,084 of record NC_068981.1, read on the forward strand.
AATATCCTATTGTACTATAATATCCTATTGTAGCTAAGATATAATATAGAGCCTCCAATTTGGTACAGTAACGCGATATTTAAGTGTATTAAATGAATATGTGAACGTTATGCTTGGTTAAACTGTTGTACTTTAGGCGGGGAACAATCCTTCCTTCGTTTTTGTTTTTAGCTTTAAGTCAATCAATTATGGAATGCTGTTTAGCCAAACAGACATATGATCAAAGTCTATTCACGCAATACACACACACACACACACACACACTCTCTCTCTCTCTCTCTCTCTCTCTCTCTCTCTCTCTCTCTCTCTCTCTCTCTCTCTCTCTCTCTCTCTCTCGCTCTTTCTCTTTCTCTCCGTCTCATTCTGTGTTCTTTACTTTGTGTCAAGTATTGAACTTTCGTCTCTGAACACATTCTTACTATATATTGCGGTTAGTAGTAGTGATGATACACGACGTCTGATCAATAAGTATCTGGACTGTTGCCATAGTAACGAAGTTAAAGCACGCAGAGTGAAGCCGCTTGGCACAGATTGACCTTGAACGTTCTAGGTTGAGTTCCGCTGTTCACAACAGTGCTTCGAAGGAAGATGTGTAGCATGTGATCGTCGCATTGACCATGACAGAGAAAGTTGCCATGGTGGCGATACCTGCTCAGAGGCCTATGAAAAGGTGCAGGAAGTGTATGGAGAGGGGTTTATGAGCCGCACATTAGTGTACGAATGATTCAGACGTTTCCAAGATAGTCAAAAATATGTCGATATTGAGGAACTTTTAGGAGAGCAACAACAAGCAGAACTTAGAAATCATCACAGATGTGCGTGCAGCTGTGAGAGGAAATCGTCGAATCACCATCTGTGAGTTACCAGCGGATGTGCAGATTAGTTACAGTTCATTTCAGTCCATTATGTGTGGGTATGATAACCCTGTCTGCCAAGTTTGTGCCAAAAAGACACACGGGGTTCAGTTGCACAAGATCTTGATTGTGTCGAAAACGATGAAAACGTTTTGAAAAATTTGCGTAGGTCACTGAGCAGGTGCCGCCAAGATTTTGGCAAAATTTGATGCAGATTCTCTGATCAACTTTCTCTGTCATGGTCAATGCAGCGATCACACTTTACACACCTTCCTTCCATGCACTGCTATAAACAGCGGAAGTAAGCCAGAACGTTAAACTTAGTGCACATGCACATCATAGTTCAAGTTCAATCTTTGCCAAGTGGCTTTACTCTGCGTGCTCTAGCTTCGTTTCTATGGCAACATTCTGGATATTTATTGATCAGAACTCGTATATATATTACTTTCAAAAGTGTTATGTAAAAACACTTTGTAAAAATTATTTTCTCTTCAGGACATCGGAGATTTATAATTGACATAAATATAGCGGTGTATGTTGTGAGCCGGCAGATCTGTTAGAGGGCGTCGGAAAAATGCGTCGCAATGTTTGTTCTGGCTTGTCACATACAAATCACGATTTCAAATACTGTTAAAGTCAACCTAACCTTCATCTTCTTGGGTTGGTTAAAATATAATACCAATCAAGTACTGGGTTCAAAGTCGGACAAAAATGATGCGGAGTGTTCCTTTCCACTCTGTACGTTCGGAGTTCAAATTACGCCAATGTCAAGTCTGTCTTTAATTTTTTCCAAGCTCGATAAAATATAGTTAGAGTCGATGTAATCGATTAACCTGCCTTCCCTATGTTTGCCGGGTTTGTGCTGAAATTAGAGCGAATTATTATTGAAAGAGTAGTGAAGGCGTTTAGCTGGCAAAATTGATAGAGCAAGGGAAAAGGACCCGTATTATTTGTTCCTGTTCTTCAAGACTGAGTTCAAATCCGAATGAGGTCAAATTTTCCCTCCGATAAAGTAAAATACTTGGATCAATGATAACGGCTAGCAACCGCCCATCAAAATTGCCTGAATCAGAGATGAATATCAATATGATGGTGGAGGGCAGCAAGCTGGCAGAATCGTTAGCACACCAGAGAAAATGCTTAGCAGCTAGCACGCCAGGGAAAATACTTAACGTTCTGAGTTCAAATTCCGCCGAGGTCGACTTTTCCTTCCCATCTTTTTGAGGCCGATAAAATAAGTAACACCTAAGTAACCTCATCCACCGAACTTATTGGCCGAGTGTGTAAATTTAAAACCAATATTAATATGATGGTAATTGGCAGAATTTCCAGTGTCGGACACAATATGGTATTTGGTCCGGCTGTGTATGCTGAGTTCAAATCACATCAAGTTTAACTTCACCTTCAATCCCAGATGAGTCAATAAAATGATGAACTAGCCCAGTTTTTTGACGACATCTCAGTATTTTGACCTTATCACAGACCCGTGTGCCTGTTTTTGCAACTTTTTAATGGGTAGCAGTAAACTGAGAGAAGCATTAGGGTTTTCGATAAATTACTTGGCTATATTTACTTATACCTTTTCAGTTCTAAGTTCAAATCTCGCTTTAATGAGCTTCACTTTTCCTCCTTTCGGAGTCGCTGTTCGTGACTACAACCCCATTCTAAATTGGAAGATGTGTGCCTGCAATAACATCAATACTGTTAGAAATTAATGTTGTTATTAGACATGATGTTGGATAGGCAGAATTGTCAGAGCGTCGGACACAATGATTTCCGTTATTCAAATATCATTTTTTATATGTGAACTCAAATAGAACAGCGGTCAGCTTTGTTTTTCATTCTTCTGGTTTGACAAATATAGATCGAGCTAAATATATGGGTCAATCTAAGTGACTAAACCCCTCTTCCAAAATGTTAACCTTTATGCTTCTTTAAGAAACATGCATCATACATGGCGATAAAGCGGCGATTTGCCAGAAACGACAATGGCATTTCGTCTGTCTTTACGTTCTGAGTTCAAATTCCGCTTAGTTCTATTTTGCCTTTCATCATTTCAGGGTCGAAGAAATAAGTTCCAGTCATGTACTTCGGTCATTGTAATCGACTAGGATCCTCCCCAAAATTTCACACCTTGTGCCTATATTAGTATACCATAGACTTGCCTCCACTCACACATTTCAGGCCATGTGTCTGTTATAGAAAGGTTTATGCGAAGGAGTGCTGAAAAGTTCCTGGCTTTGGGTAAAAGAACATTCAGGAAGATCAGTTAATTATGATTTTATTCAATATATTCCACTTCTCAGATACACACACTTATTGCAGCGGTTCTTCGATTTTTCTGAGCCCTGAAAAAACAATTCGGATGGTTGGGACTCTAATCAGGCCTTTCGCGATACCCTTAAAGCCAGAAACTTTTCAGCAGCCCCTCGTATATGGCGGTGGAGGAGTTGAGCAGCCGATAAAATAACTGTGAGGTCAACTTCGTCTTTCATATTTGTTGGGTTAAGGAAATTATAGCAATCCTGTTAAATTTAATGAACTACAATTTCTCCCAAATTTAAGTCCAGTCTATGTCAAAGACATTAGTGGGCAATATTCCATACGTATTTAGATTCGAATATCTAGGTCCTGATTTCAAATCTCACCATCGTCAAATTTACAGTTCTTCCTTCACGGGTCAATAGAACAAGAAATCCTAGAGTCTTCTAAATAATCGATTAAAACCATTCTCCCAATATATGCAGTTTCTGTCTCAGTTTGAAATCAATATTTTAAAATTTTATTCCACATAATTTTTTACAAGTCTTAGTAGTTAACATTTTCATCATTTTTTTCTGTCAATAATCAAGATAAAAACATTTAAGCCATTCTCTTCATTACTTTATTTTGGCTTTTACGATAAAGCATTACTTCATAAACCCTCATTTAAACGTATCTGCTGTATCGTGTTATAACAGATAACATCGATTCGTTTTTATTTCTATCACCTTTGTTTTGTTTTGTTTTCTTCCTGTAGTTTGTGTATTTGTGAGCAAATGTCTAGTCTTTCTCTCTCTCTCTCTCTCTCTCTCACACACACACACATAAACATATGCGCATACATATACATATAGGTGTATCGGCAGAACAGAAAAATATAGACTATAGAAGCTAAGAAATGGAGTAATATTATCTATACATCTAACTATAGACACACATGTTTGTATGTGCGAGTGTGTGGGTGTAATCAATATGTACACTCCTGTAAAATCTTAGTTGCTATCGAAAGAAATGAATAATGTGTTCTCTGGTTCGGGTTTCGTGCTATGTATCTAGAATTTGCTCAATGACTGCAATGCCTGCTTGGCGCTTTATTCACGTTACATATAAACTATATAAATATTTATCTGCTTTAAAATTGAGCTTTTCGTTCACCGCAAGCATTTCATCAAGTTAACAACTAATTAGATACAACACTACTTAACCTATTTGTAGTAATATTCAACTAAACTAAGTATCAAGTCTTCGTTACATATGTAATCATACGAATGCGTTATAATAAATAAACGCAAAGCGTTGATCTGGCAGAATCGTTTGAACCGGAAAATAATTTACGCTATTCATTCCGGCTCTTTACGTTCTCAGGCCAGCTTTGTTTTCCGTCCCTTTAGTGTCAATAAAATAAAGTACAATTCAGTAGTGAGATGTATGGTATCGGCTGTTTTCCCGCAAAAATTTTCTGATTAATCCTTAAATCTGAAAGTAACTATTGTAAATTAACACATGTTCCTCCTCATTCGTTGCAGATCAAGAAACTGAACTGTTGGACTTGGCAATCTTATCGTCATTCTATGAAGTCTCTTTAAAGCTAACAGCAAAAATTTTATAGATAAATTATACTACTCACGGCAGCTATGTCAGACAGAAAAAGGAACAAACTTACCTCGGAGGTCTATCACACTTCTATCACTTAGCTGGTGACCATGCTGGCAATAGCACTATGTGAACTCGGAAAATTTTTAATTATCTAAATAACAAATATAAACAACTCTCTACTAGATGAGTATAATAATTTGACCTCTCGTGGATCAGAAGCAGCACTATCTTATGATCGGGTCAATGCGTGCCACAGTACTGGAGTTCAAAAGGATCAATAGCCCACGGCTATATGAAAAACGTAGTGTTTAGCAATTAAATGCATTTGCTTTAATAACTGCCATAGCTCTATTCAAAATTGCATTCAATTTTGAAAAATGGAAATTTTCATTTGTTTTATAAGTTTTTCTTTAAATCTAGAATCTGTGCATCATTTCACATAAAATTTGGTTGGATTGGTTCAGTTTTTATCGAATTTATGAGTAATAATTTTAAAATAGAACAATTCTAAAATGATTGGCTTATACGTATATGTTAATGATTTATATTGAACATATATTTGTTCATATTTAAATATTTTCATCTGAGAACAATGCTAATACGAATATATTTGTTTGAAACCATAAATATTCTCAGCCAGAAATACACTAGAAACTAGTATTTTTTTTCTGCACAGTTGTGGTTCACATTGGAGCTCTTTCTTTGGAGTTCAGTTTGAAATCAAAGGTTATATTAAAAAAAATTATTTAACACGATTTATCAAAATTAAAATAAAATTGATTTATACGACTGGAAAAACTTAATTTGCTTTCCATATGAGAAAAATAGAAAGCGCAAGTAAAAAATAGCTCGTATGATTTTTAAATATTTCCTATTTTCTACAAAGAATTTTACATAATCGTTTCATTCGTTTATTTTTAATAGACGATTTAAATTACTATTATATACTAAATATCGTATCTTAACCACTGTTTTGTGTTGTTTCTACATACTCTATTCTTAGGCATTTTTGTACAGAATAAAATGTAGTCACAAATAAATACATATTCTCTATGCTTTAGATGAATTATTTGGGTGCTGCAGGCCTTAGCCAAAGTGGCGCTTCAAAGTACAAAAATAACAATAGAATGAGAAAACATATTTACGGTTGTTATCTGAGACACCAATGATGTTAACTTTCCATGACAACAATGGATGAGTATGAGAGAATTTATAGTGTAGATACTGTGTTGATAGTCGAGACAGGAGCTGATGCCATTCCTCTGTCTTTGAATATGTGCACAAATTGGGAGCAAAATGAAACCCGGATTAACAATGGAATTAGAGATGTAGTCTTTGTAGAAGCAGCAGGAGCAGCATCAGTATTAGTAGCAGCATCAGCAGAAGTGTCTTCATCATCATCATCATCAGTAGTAGTAGTAGTAGTAGTAGTAGTAAGAGGAGGAGGAGGAGGGGGGAGGGGGAGGATGATGGAGGAGGAGGAGGAAATAGAAAAGTGAACAGATATGAAAAAGAATATGTCGCTATTGAATTCGGATTGTTGAGTAATAAAACAGATGAAATGCACAAATGATGGGGCAATGAATAAGGTGGTGACTGTGGAAACGTAAATTCGAGCTTCACTCAAAGCAGAGTGGAGACTGGAGAAGTTTATGGTCGGCATTGCGCAATAAAAATATTTACTAGAATCCATTCACAAACTGGGATGAAAAATGATAGAGGATTGTTATTCCTATATTGCAAAATGTTTATCTTCTTTTGCATGTAAGTTATTTCACGGTCAATGTCATCGAGAGCAGATAAATCATACTGTTGATAGCTTTAACAATTGGCGAAAAAGTGAAGAAAGGATTTTTTTTTTACAGGAAAATGAGCAATCGGAATTCAATATTTGTATTCAACACCACGAATGGGAAAGATAGTACGGATAGCTGATGCTCTGGACAAAGTAAATGGAGGCCGAATATAGTAAATCACAAGATGTCTTGAAGCGTGCAGTATGATGCATTCGTTTTATTGCTGGAGATGCATTGCATAACATGGTTCTATTCAAATTATTGAATCACCTGCAAATGGTATTCATCTTGGAATCATACAATTATTTTCAGGAAATGAAACATTCTGAGCTAAACACACTCATATGGATGCAAATTAGGAAGAATGTTATTCGTATTATTTGTCAGCTCGAATCTACTACGACCTCATATCTATATTTGGCTAATTTGTTCAGAATGTGATTATCGATAACATTAAATCACCCAGTTGTATCTCAGTTTCATTGGAACCCACTCCTGGTATATTTCATATTAATCAGGTGACTGTAAGGATTAAATATCTGTAATATTGCATAATACATATTGCATATATTTATTTGAATGTTCATTAATATCTTAATGTGCATTAATGTATATATACATATACACACACACACATTTTGTATTTATGCTTAATTTTATGACAGACATAACGTGAGATTAGTTGACGATTTCTTCCATTTGTGAAGATGAATGGTCATACAGTTAGTCAGGAATGGTGGAACACAAACTTGATAAGTGAAACAGCAAAGGACATTCCTAGGATAACCTTTCAAAAATGAGTCGCTTGCTCGGTTCATCTATTGTCTGCCGTTGGGAAGTGTACAACAGAGAGCCGCAGTGGAGCAGTTATTTTCTCTTGTTTCTTTTGTGAAGTTTATCATTTTCTTTGCTGTAATTCACCAAGTGATCGCATTATGAAAGCATTTCATTAATGGGGTATTAATAGTGGGCAGAATATGTTGAGTGAGTCAGTTCGAGTTATTATTGGTGGTAGTTATCGGAGTATACTATAATAATAGAGATGAGATTTCGGAATAGAAAAAGCAAAATCCTGAACTTCACAGAACAGATTTTGCATTATTTAAAAATATGACGATGGAATGATATATGAGATAGTCCTGACATCTAGAGGGAAAATTCAATATACTTTTTAAAATCCGAAAATGTAATTCATTTATTCATTTATTCATTTATTCATTCATTCATTTTTGCTGAGGTCACTCGCTGTTTGGCAGGTACAAAAATGTTTGTATTTTAGTAAAGGCTGATTGTCTGCGTGCGCTTGTGAATTTATGTACGTATACACACACACGCACACACACACACACACACACACA
>NC_068981.1:26270280-26273242 GCF_001194135.2 Octopus bimaculoides
GAACCACTAGGTTACGGGGACGTAAACACACCAGCATCATCAGGTGTCAAGCGATAATGACGGTGAGGGGGACAAATACAATCAAAAAGAGACTCACACATAAATATATACAAATATATAACGGCCTTCTTTACAGTTTCCGTCTACCAAATCCATTGACAAGGTCTTCGTTGGCTCAAGGCTATAGCAGAAGTCACTTGCCCAAGGTGCCACTCAATCGGACTGAACCCGGAGCCATGAAGCTGGGAAGCAAGCTTCTTACCATACAGCCACGTGTGTGTGTGTATGTGTGTGTGTGTGTGTGTGTGTGTGTGTGTGTTATCGGTTGCAACCAGAGGCCGAGGCCATGCTGGGGCAGCGCCTTTCAGAGTGACTTGGTTTATTTTCTGTGTTAGGTTTCGTAAAGTAACCAGTTGGACGGAGTTAATGGCTTTTGTGTTTCCTTGATGATCTTGGAAGACTTCCATATCTACACCTCGAAAATATCTGAGGCTGTTTGGCAGAATGTTGAATAGTTATGGAACCTTAAATGTGACAATATTGGGTTCTAATTCGAGATGGAGATGACAGAAGCTTTGGTACAAGTACTATGCAGTGTCGTCAAGTTTAGTGGTTGGTATAGCTTTATAGAACTGCAAATCTTTCAAGTCTTCTCTCTAGCGAGTAGAATTTCAGTTCATTGTGTCTCTCCCAGTAGCACATCTGTTGCAACAGCTCAACATTCTTAATGTAGTGGCGCTGGAGTACCTCAAGTTCCGCGACCAGTTTCACGTCCTATATAGACCAGAGTTGAGTGCAGTAATTTTGAAGAATGAAAATGAAAGTTCTCCATAAGACTAAGATGGTGTTCTTTTCCCTAGTTCTGAAAGATCTCAGGATCCTTCTAGTTACTCACATGCAGAGAGTGGCCTTCTTGGAAATATGCACGTTGAATGTTTCATCATTACTTATATGGATTCCCAGGTCATGCACCGATTCTGACGCTGGAATTTCACTACTAACGCTTGGTTCAGTGTATTCTGACTGTAGTCTGTTTGTGAACCGATAGTGAAATGCTTGAAACTTTTCAACAGTGAAATGTATGTTATATTCATTAGCCTACCTGTATTCTACATTTAGATCTTTCTGCAGTCTGAGAATGTTATTAAGGTCTCTGACACAATTGTATTATTATCATAGCTGGTGAGGGTTTTTGCATCAGTCTGATTTTCTAGTGATACCAAGGTCACACAATTAGTGATATGTCATTCTATGACGATGTTTGTTAAAGGCCTAGGCAAGTCGACGTATATCACATCCACATTTGAGATGTCGAGCTGCTGTTTCAGTACCCAATCATAATGTAATAGCTGCGTAAAGCAGCCCCTTCCATCAAGCGGAAGCTATGGTTTTTGTTTTTTTAGTAATTTATTTTCTTTCAGGAAAGTGATCGGTCTCCTCCTGAAAATGTGTGCCATGATCGTGAGAACATATAATATCAGATACATAGGCCGGTAATTTCTATAATTTTCTCTGCTTCTACTTTTATGGATTGGACATATACCTTCTTTTAACATTTAGGGAAAATTACCACATGCAAGGTCACTTTGAAAAAATATCTGCAGCGGTTTTCGAGGTCTTTCTTGCATGTTTTTGAAAGAACAATATCCAGCTGGGTCCGTTGCTGCGTTCAAGTTCAACTCATTAATGATTAATATTACATCTTTGTCCTTTATGCTGAGATGCAATCGATAATTTCCTCTTTCTCATGTACGTTAATGGTGCTGGAGAACTCATCAGTTCTAATATGGAGAGACTATGAAGATAAATTTGCTTGCAAATCGGTTATCAATTCACTTCCGGTCAGTCTTGTAGGAAGTAAGACTGGATAGGCCTCGGTATACCTGTGTGGACTACATCTTTAAATCGTTTCAAATTATACATATATATATATATATACATGCAGATACAAACTTGAAAATACACACAGAGTGTTTATGAAATATTTATTTAAATTATAATCAACACAATTAACAGGTTTTACATCTACATGAATTTAAGACGTGTAAGTTTTGAGGAACGTGGGGTTGTGTCACAAACTATCAAAACTTGCACTTTTGAAAATCAAATAAACGTCAAACCGACTAAGTCTAATAATTTAATTTCAGTAAATCCTTATATATTTTTTCTGACCCTTTTCAGTTTTACTTATTTTCCATATGTTATGTATATACATACGTATGTATGCATGCATGTACGTATGTATTTATGTAAGTAAGTGTGTGTACACGCGTGTGTGTTAGTGGGTTTACAAGTGGGTGAACAAACAAAAGAAAGTAGCACTCGACGCATTTTGTAGGAGTTGCATATGTTTTTAATAACAGCTGGAATCAGCCCTCTGTTTCTTACGCACGTACTAAATTTGAAGACATGTCGAGCTAAGGCAAACAATTATTAATGGGTGTGTGTGTGTGTGTGTGTGTGTGTGTGTGTGTGCGTGTGGGTTTACTTTAAAATCAAATTTGTCGCAATAAATTATGTGACTACAGTTTGCAATTTCAGTAATTTTCTGCTGTTATAAATCAATATTTAGTTATTGTCTACATATTGGCAAACTGGTTATAATATCAATCATGAACCCGAAACACATAAACTTTAATTAAATTCGGTAACATTTATAGCCTACATATCAATATTTTATGTATTTTTTCAAGTCACTGTCTTCCCTTTAGTTGTAACACTATTTTGTTCACTTTCTTAGGATTATTTTTGTGATCAAAATTGACATTACACTGCAATGCAGAAATACGCGTGTGTTTCTGTGTATGTGTTTGTGTGTATGTACTTTTATGGATATTTGCGTGTTTCTATTTCCCTATGTAGTTATAAGGATATACATAAATAATTCTATACACATCTACAAATATACAAATATATACATATATATATATAATATATATATATATATATATATATATATATA
>NC_068981.1:26275925-26277019 GCF_001194135.2 Octopus bimaculoides
TATATATATATATATATATACGCATTTATAATAAGAGAAAATGGTTAAGCAATAGTTATTCTAGATAAGATATGAAATAGAGAGTGAAGTGGAGGAATGAAAATAGACGTGAAATATGCGGGCATATGGTATCTGTAGTTCCATTATTTAGGCAGAATGGCATATATATATATAAGATTCCTGTACCTTGTGAGTAAGTTCCAATATTACTTAAAATTTGTCATTCCAAGCATGGAGTTTGTAAACGGTGTTCTTGAATCGGGTTTTTTCTTAAGTGATTTAAAAGTTGCGAATGTATTTGTAAGGTCAAATCAAAAACAGGAAGAGAGGAAAAAGAAAATACAAAAAGAAACAAGAAAAAGAAAAGCAGGGAGAGAGATAATAAAGAAATGAAGAGAGGGAAAATGTACTGGTTAGTGGTCAGTCAAGTTAAATTGAAAGAAGGAAAAGCGGGGTGAAGGTGATAGATAGAGAAAGGTATGAGGGTGTAAAGATATGAGAAGGTAAACAGTAAAGGAGTGTCAGGTACGTAGTTATAGAACTTAAGTGAGGGACAGAGAGAGGGGGTAGGGGCAGCAAAATCACTTAAAAAAACCTCGATTCAATAACACCTTTTACAAATTCTATGCATGGAATGACCAATTTTAAATACTATTGGAACTTAGTCACAAGGTACAGGAATCTTATATATATATACATACTATTCTGCTTAAATAATGGAAATACAGATACAATATCCCTGCATATTTCACGTCTATTTTCATTCCGCCACTGCACTCTCTATTTCATATCTTATCTAGAATAACTATTGCTTAACCATTTTCTCACACCGTCTCCGATGAATGGATATATAAAATATCCCGGAAACAGTTGTAAGAGATATTTATAAATGTTCTGGAATCTTTCACAGTCTTGGATTTTCATCTCATTCTGTTATTTTTTTAATATTTAGATATGTTGATATATGACTTACGTTGGACTCCTCATTTGCATAATCACCAAACCTTTGGGTCTTATTAGCACCATTACCTCTCATACCCTCTCTTTCTCCCCCTCTATATACATACATACGTACATACATACATACATACATA
>NC_068981.1:26277494-26279041 GCF_001194135.2 Octopus bimaculoides
AAACATCACTGAATATGGTAATCAAAAATATTTTCTAGGAAAAAAGAAAATCACTTTTTACCAACCTGTTTACGCTCTTATCGATTTCACTAAAGTTTAAAGGATGTTCTTCAATGCAATTTTTAGTATAGTTAATGAGAGAAATACATTAAGATTAATTTTAAATAGAAATATCGCTTCTATCGTTTCCCAGACAATGGATGTAACAATTAGTCTGTGTGTTTCTTGTCGATTATGTTCTTTTGATAAGGGCATATTTCGGTTATTATTTTCATAGTGTAATTTTTTTACTTATGATGTATAAAGAGGTTCCTTTGTGAGTGAGAATGATGTTTCATTTAAATATCAGATAAAATCATAAAGTAACAGAGTTTTATTCTCACACGAACCAAAAAAATAAAAGATAAAGGAAAAACACTTACTTTCCCCAAAAAGATTCTTTATAGTTTTTATTGTAATTGATGTTGATATTAGTGTTGTTGTAATTACTCCCATTTTTATCAGGCCTAATCTAGTAACATGATGCAGAAAACCTACCATAAATTTCTAATTCAAATTACTTCAATCCACCTACGTATTCAGAAGTGTGTGTGCATTAAAACATGCTCGAACACACACTTTCACGTACATACGCATTCACATACACATACGTTGGTGTGTCCGTATACATATATTCACAATTTCACACATACACACACAAAGCAAACAAACAAACAAACTTTCACATACAAGTATTAGCAAATATATGTGACTTCGTTTTGTATCAGAGCAGCCTCTGATGTTCTTTGCACAATTGATATCCCTTTGTACGCTGTCCTTTTGCTAAGAACACGATTATGAAGTAATGCACATTGTATATGATATTTCTTTTATAATTCGTTATCACACTCCAGTCTCTCATTTATTTCTCTAACTGCCTCATTATTCAATTTTATAGTGTTACAATGTGGTGTCTCGTGAGCTATCAGGTAGGTTGTCTTACAATTAATTATGAGGTCATAGATTTATTTCTTGATCAGATTAACTCATTTTGTCTATGGGCCAAGTATTAATTATTTATTTCTCAAACATCTATGAAGCATTTTCACTCCTCCTTTTTTTGTCCCAAGTATTCGATTATTTCCGGCTTACACGTCTCCTTGATTATCAATGCATTTGGAAATTTGTGTCTTTTTCCTTCTTACGTCGATGATGCGTTGGGTAAACCAATATAAAACTATTGTGATATAGAGTTCACAGATAAAATCAATATGCAAATGTACGCATACTTGTATGTATATAGAAAAACAGCAGTGACAGGTTAAATTTCGAAATGACGTCCAGGTTCGTATGACTTATGTCCGCGAAGTTATGCGGGACCCAGGACTCTGCATTCTGAGAATTGGCACGCGGAATGCCATCTTGCACAGCCTGGATGGAAATTTGACCTTCAGTTGGAGACGACTACCATGATTAATGTGGCACAGATATATATATAGAGAGAGAGACACACACACACACTCCCACACTCACACACTCCCACACTCACACACTCCCACACTCACACA
>NC_068981.1:26279569-26286063 GCF_001194135.2 Octopus bimaculoides
ATGTATATGTATTTTTCCATATGTGTATTTTCATACACTGTTTTTAACACTGTTTTTAACAATTTCACCTTAATATGACAATCAGTATGTAACACTACAAAGTTCATACAAAGCTTTATACTTTAAATATATTTTATCATCAAAGAATGTATATATGCATTTTAATACTCAGACTGTTTTTTAACATTTTTTATTATTCTCAAAGACTTTTGATAATCTTTTTCTAAAAAAGTGAAACCGGTTAAGTAAATAAATATTTTTAAAAAATAAGTGCATTTTCAAACCTTCTTTCATATATATTTCCACTCGTACGGTATTCCACAACTTTACTTTATTATATATATATATATATATTGTTATATTTCGGGACAGTCATTTATTTTATTTTATTTTGTCAAATAATCACACGCATTACATATTCGTTCTTCACTCATTTATTGCTGTTCTTTTTCTAACTCGTGTCCATTGTGCCGATCAAAATGTCTCCTGATGTGTGCCACAGCACAGAGGACCTCCTTAGCAGAATCAATGACTGCAGCCATGCCTGCGACTTGGCCAAATGTAAACTAAGCAGTATGGACGTAGTATCTTATACCCATCTACTGATGCTGATTTTGCTGTGCGGGAAATGTGCGGCGGTGATTAGCGAGAGCAAAATTGAATTTCGTGGTGTTGACTCAGAAGAACTGGGCCTCCTCCGAAGACTGACATGTGACAATGGCTACTTAGATGAACATGACCTTAGTTGTTTCTGCGCCATTAGATCAGAAAGAGGTAGAACTCACCCCAGTTACTATAACTTCTATGGCGAGGAAGACCCCTAGATAGAGATGGAACGGGTGGACCAGATCTATACGGAGCCCTAAAAACGATAATCAGTTTAAAAACATGGTGGCCCAAGATCATACTCAAGGGCCACATATTTAAGTTTAATATCAAGATATATACCCAAGAAGATGGAGCAGGCATCGGTGTCGGTATGGCTGGCGATGTGGTTAACCTATTTATGGTATGGTGGGATAGGAGACTCAAAGAGAAATTAGCAGAAAACTCCATAACCCTAGCCATGTACTCCCGTTATGTGGATGATAACAAAATAGTAGCCAAAGCACTCCTATAAGACAATGTTTATGATCTAGAAGCTAACTCTATGGGGAGTGCCCAGTAAATAGCTTACTCCATCCACCAGAGTATCATAGTAAAGATAGACTACACTAACAGCAAACCCAACTATAGGCTGCCAGTTTTTAGGCAAGAACTCTGCTTAGAAATCAAGAACAATACGGTTCAGATCCATCCCTCACATTATGCCAAACCCATGGCCTCTAAATACCTGGACAGCAAGAACACAGTCATTGAGGACAATGCCAAGTTCAATATTCTTATAGCAGACTTGGTGAGAGTGAATGTGTCTCGCATGTGCGACTCTATGGAATTGTAAAAAACAATACAACACTTCATCCACCGCACAGGATTAGACTGTACAAATGAGCCAGGGCTAAGTACAAATACATCATAGAAAGTGCACCAAAGAAAGGACCAGAAAACAGATGGGTAAGGCCAATCTACGGATTAAAGCCCATATAAAATCCCTGATTTGTAGAACTTATCCATTCGATAGGATCACATGTACGGAGAACAATTGTATTGTATGTAGGATGAACTCACAGGTTAACTGTAGGGTTAGGAATATAGTGTATTACTTACGATGCATTGAGAGACAGTGCAGAAGCATGACACCTCCTTACAATGAAGAGACAGCACGTAGCGTAGGAGAACGTATAGCTGAATACTGGTGAGAGCTCAAAGAAGAGAAAAGCTTGTCAGTGCTCTACCAACATGCTCAAGCAGAACATAGAAGTTCAGTCAATAGCATAGAGGTCACAGTATTATCGAGGCATAGAAATGACACGACCTTTAGACAGATCACAGAGGCTACACAGATATCAATAGACAGACCGTGCCTGAACAGAAAATACGAATGGAACAATAACACCCATCACCACACCGCTCAATATGCCGACTAAAGACTGAAGGGAGACAAAATCTGAAACAAACAGCGTAATACACATACAATAGACATGCATGCACATACCTATGATAAATATAGAAAAAATAGAGACATAATAAAAGAAAAACCTGTATAAAGGGTACGGATACAAACAGCATAGGAAACGAACCCATATGCACACTCAAACACACATACGATAATTTCAGAGACGGCCGCAACAATATCAAAAACATGACTAACAACAATGGCATCAGAGTTGACGAACACAGAAACAGAGTGAATTACAACAACGGTACAAAAAGTCGGGTTCAAAGGGAGCAGCAGCGGCAGTGTAGTAAAGAACGGGGCTGAGGGGAGGGTAATAGTGCTATTAAGAACAATGACACACGCACACACACACACACACACACATACACCCCCCCACACACACATAATCACACACGCAAACACATGTATACACACAAACAAACACAAATGCATTCGCATATAAGGATATATATATCATAGAAGAATAGCGAGAGTAAGAGCACACACAAAAACGGAAAGTATTGCTGAGTAGACCACAAATGTGTGACAAAAGTTTTCCGGGTAATGGACATGAATTAGAGTAAGAACAGTAATAAACAATTGAAGAACGAATACACAGTTGTGCTTATTTGGCCCCAAAAAATATTATAATAATAACAATCTCAAAATACATTATCTGCTTCAACACACGACTTTACATCAGGAATCTTGCAACACAAACTCATAAATGTATATATATATATGTCATCATATCGAATCATATATCTCATATCACATAATATCATAATGTATGTAAAAGGGCACGTAGCGCTGGAGTAACGCGAAATAAAGTGTCCTGCTTAAGAACACAACACACAACCCCGTCCGGAAATCAAATCCACTACCTCGTGATTGTTATCCCGACACTCTAACCATTTAGCCTTCACTAACTTCATTAGATACTATTAACGTCATTCTGAATGAGAAATGGTTTCAGATCAAAGATTATATTGTTTTATTTCTTCATTACTTATAAAGACTTTTAAAGATTATGTTGTTTATTATTCAATGTATTCCTCTTTTAGATTAGCTAAATTCGTCAAAAGTAAGTTTACCCATCATCCCAAATAGTCCTAAGCGTGAATGTTCAATACGTTGAGTTTCTGTAAGCCATGCTACTAGATAGATTGTCGGTGACGTTGTGCTGGGTTCATCTGTACTTTTGATGAGCTTGATTTTTGTGTTGCAATCTCTCTAGCAATCCCTCTTAAACAGGCTAACCGAGTAGGCATACCGGTTTAGTCACTGCTGACTCCCTTTTGTAACAGGTTGCACTGCTTTACATGCAAATTATAGCACTCATAAGCTATCTAATCTTAATACGTAAACGCTTGTTCATACACGAAAATATGTATTTATATATTACATGCACACACACTCACACACACATATATATATGTGTATGTGTGTGTTTGTGTGTGTGTGTGTGTGTGTGTATGTGTTTATACATGTGCTATATGCAAAATGATATGTACATCTTACTCACTCATAAGGTTATGAAGATACTTCACTACTTTATTGAACGTTTTCGTTTACATTTTTAGCCGGCTGAAAATACATTAAGTACTTGGAGGATAAATATACTACAAGAAATAAAATGAAAACAGCAAGCTGGAAACTAAATATCTTAGCTTCATTTAAAAAAAAAGATAAGTAACACTTTTTACTAATATATACATAACCATTTGATATAGAAAATCGACGAATACATAAACGCTTTCGTCCAACTTAAGTTACTTGGTATTATATGTATGCATGTACAAAAGTAAAACCTTACATTTATAGATGCAGATAAACGTATGCACCAAGTAAACCAAATATTTGATATGCTTTGATGAAAATTATGAAGAATCCATTTATCAAAAGCATTTCTCTCGCTTTTAAAGTAATGCGAACCTGTAAAGATCTCAGATACATCACAGGAATGTTATGGTGTTGGTTATGTTGTTAGTGCAACTAAATTCTTTCCTACGAGACACAAGATTCAACGATATATAAGCAATTAGTTGCGAACTCCAAAATTCATTCTATGTTAGCCAGTCGGCCCGCTAGAAATAGAAAACAATATCTCTCAGAAATTACTTTGTATTATTTTAGGGCAATTTTTATGTCGTCCTAGATATACTGAGGAAAAATCAGAGGGTTGCGGCTACAGATTTTTATAATGATGGTAAAGATGATAATTTTACAAAAAGCCTATATTTATAGTTTTTCTCATAAGTGTATACTTCTAACAGTGTAGACTTAATAATATTGAGTTATCCCAAAAATAATGCGTGTTTTTTTTATATTTCATTTATTCTTAAAATTTAAGATGAACAAAGGTCTTTTTTAATCTACTCTTCTTCGTTTTCTGCAATGCTCTTCTATGGGGCCGAGCATTATCCTGATGGAAGATCATCTTTTGTCTTGATACAAATGATGGTCGTTTTTCTTCAAGCGCTAATTTCAGCCGCTCTAGTTGCTCGCAGTAGATGACCTTTGCTATCGTTTGGTTTAGGTTTAAATGTTCATTGTGTGCTAAACATTTCATATCCTACCAAACAGATAACAACACCTTACGTGGGTGAAGACCCTCTTTAGCCGTGAGTGCCGGTGTATCGCCTTTCCTTCCAAATTTCTTTGGCGTTTGACAGTTTTATACAGAACCCATTTCTCGTCATTAGACTCTATTCGGTTCAAAGAAGGTTCATTTATGAGACGTGACAGCAAAGAAAAGAAAACATTCACTCTCTGCGCGGGATTAGATTCGGAAAAAATACTGACCCAATTTGCTGACTTTTCCGAAGGCACATAGGTGTCCATGAATGGTTGAATGATCAAATCTAAGCTCCTCTGCTAGTTCCTCAACACTTATGGCAAGATTTTGTTCCACCAGGGAGTGCAGGACGTCCTCGTCGAGCTCTACAGATCCTCCAGGATGCGGCCCGTCTTCTAGGCTGTAGTTTCCGGCTCAGAAATTCTGGAACCACCGTTGACACTGGCTTACGCTTGCTGTCCGATCCCCATGTACTGCATAATATTCCTCGCACTTTCCGCTGTTTTCTTGCCTTTATTGAACTCATAAAGTAAAATATGCCGCATATACTCCTTCGTCACTTCCATTATAACTTTGAAAAATAACTGTTAAAGTCGAACTGCACACTTCAAACTTTGCTTTAATAATAAGTACAAGGTAAAATTACAACCTGCTTTTATAGCAAGTTGATGCAGGTAGTTTATCCTGTCCCCCTCCAACTTTTAGTTCATGCAATTGAAAAAAAACTGCATTATTTATGAGATGACAGATTATATCATAAGCAGCAACAAAAGCAGCAGCAGCAGCAGCAGCAGTAGCAGCAACAACAGCTGAAGCTGCAGTAATGGCAGAAGTAGCAGAACATCAACAGTTTCAGTAATGTTTTGTTTGCACACGTGGTTTGACCAGATCTTAGTGTTATTAATAAATTTCTTAAGTCGAAGTCTGCTTTCAAAATGAAAAAGTATTTAACTATGGCCTAAGAGGAAAACTGTATTGTAGCATCACATTTTGTAAATCCAAAAATATTTTTACAGGACAAACGATCCACATTGTTGTTAAGTTAGTGTAATTCTATTTAATTGAGAGACGACAAAGAAACTAATTAGAAATAAATCAGTGGTATGTATGAAAAACAAGAGACGTTATTAGAAAAAGAATATTTTTTTTCCGGCAGAAACGGGAGATGCTGCCTCACATATTCTGGCTTTATTCTGAAATCTATGGGAAAGTATTGCTTCCCCACATTTGCTAATATCTTTATATTGCAGATTTTTGACATGTATGAGTATACCTCTCCCAAAATCATAAAAGCTAAGATTTAATAGGCTACACCCGTATATAGGATTGAATAAAATTCGATAAATTCTTGGTGTCTATTTTATTGGTTTCGAAGGTTATAAAATGTATAAAATGCAATGTTTAATGCTATGCGCATACCAAATCAGAGCGCAGAAGGAAATTAAACACAACTTTCTCACATTGTCATGCCTCTCACAAAAGCCGGATTGTGAATGTAAATAAAGTCTCCTATAATAACAAACACAAAAACAACCGATATCGCAAGGCTACTAGTTGAGGGGCTGATACATTATATCTTGCTCCCAGAGGTATGCTATTTCCAATACCAAAATAACGTTTATCTTGATAGCTCCAAGATGATGTAAGTAGATATGCTGAACGTTAGAGTCTTGGATACGAATGGCCAGTGGGTAAAAATCTGTTGAAATGAATTTTCAGACTTTTCCATGCAACCTGGTTTATTTGAGATAATAAAGCATTTTCGAGTAAGCAAACTTATAATGGAGTGAGGTTATGATGGCATTATTAGCTCGGTGTATGTATTACAAAAAAAAAAAGGAACGCATATATATATACATATATATATATATATATATA
>NC_068981.1:26286472-26288135 GCF_001194135.2 Octopus bimaculoides
ACTCATCGATGAAAATCCACTATCACATATAGAATAATTAACAATTAAAAGCACAATAAATGTGCATAAAATAAAACAAAGTAAATACCATAAGATAAAGATAATATTATCTTTACCTTATGTTATTTACTTTGTTTTATTTTATGCACATTTATTGTGCTTTTAATTGTTAATATTTCTATATGTAAAGCCCAAATGCAGATCATTTTGAAGTATGCTGTCGTGTACATCCACCGCACTTAAGGGGTATTCAGCAACTTTTTTTACTCTACAGCTGCACCGCACACTGCCAGAAACGTGTCACTCAATTCCGTAAATCCCTCACACATAAGGCCGTTGCTTTCATATATCTACTTAATACTTGCTTCCTGAGGCACCCTCAACTCAAAGAGCAACAAAAGTTTGTTTAATCATGGCTATGCCGTAAGGTCAGAGTGATACATACATTAACGATTTCTTTTGAGAACACCGGTTACATGCATATTTCAGTTTTAATTATCATGCAAACGTATGAGTATCATCTACCCTTTGTTTTCACACACATTCCTGCAATGCCCTACCTCACACGCATTGTGGAAGACAAAGCGTAAATTTTTGTCTTTCCAATGGGCATGACATTGTTACATTGTTGCTTTAACGATACTAGTACAAGGTTATACTATCTAACATTCTCTTCAATTAATGACATACTTTCTGCTAGAAAATACTCCAGCGAACGCCTAATCTCCGCAGGAAAGACAATGGATATTGTCCTCCCCCACTGTCTAATATTGACCGGGGATTGATGCATATTATACAAAATTCTAAACAGGAATCGCAGCATATCTTGGCCCATGATTGATTCCTTTGCTGTACTGTCTTCCATGTCGCACATGCGCATTTTTAGCATGCCGCATCAGCCGCGCGCTCTTCATTCAATATTTCGAAATGTTTTTGCACAATATTTCTCTAAGATTGTTATTCTGGTAGCATATCCATTATCATTCACTATTATGAAAGAATACACACACATACATACATGCATACGCACATACATACATACACACACACATACATACATACATACATACATACATACACCTCTAAAAGCAAGGAATAGTGGTGGGACATTCCAATAAAAACAGCCATTCGATGAAAACATGTCAGACCTTATACTTGGGTGTGTGCCTCAACAGCTCAATCAGAACACCAACTGAAACACTTATTAACAAACACCGGGAACATTCTTAACTGAAACAGTCATAACTCTTCCTTAGCGACCGGCTTGAACTCCATTAAAAACTTAAATACAACTCGAAGAGAGACATACATTCATACATACTAACATATATAAACACGCATACACATTGCCGCAAAAGTAGATGGTAGATACATAAATATTAAATGATCTATTCATATGCATGTGTG
Source organism: Octopus bimaculoides (assembly GCF_001194135.2). NCBI lineage: Eukaryota > Metazoa > Mollusca > Cephalopoda > Octopoda > Octopodidae > Octopus > Octopus bimaculoides. The sequence goes on from NC_068981.1 coordinate 26,287,880, forward strand.
TGTATACTTACATACGTACATATATAAATATATATGTACTTGTGCGTAAGAGTATATATGTGTATACATACATACACACACACGTATATTTATTGCCCGAAGCGGTCGAGACTTCTGGTACTTGACTGAGGAAAGAAGGCCACGAATGACCCGTCTTTTTTTTTGCATGTCCTTCTAATTGTTGTTTCCCTTGTCCGCCTTTGTCTCTTCTATTTGTCCGAATGTTTTATTGTCCTTTATTGCGTTTTTTGTTCTA
>NC_068981.1:26288712-26289291 GCF_001194135.2 Octopus bimaculoides
TATTTAAATATATATATATGCATGTGTATCAATCTTCTCCATACATACATACATAAACTCATTTGCAAGTAAGTCGCCTTTGGAAAATTTTTTTATGACTCAGATAATTTAATTATGCTCAATATCACAGATTGCAAATACCATTCACTGATTTATTCTATGGACATTCCTCTGTTTTCTATGTTTTTTGCGATCGTTATATATATTTCCATGTATAGTCAGCAAGTGAGATATATTCCGAATCGGCTCTTTTAAAAAAATATGTATGGCCTTCGTTAAATAGTGAATGGCTATCAAGAAGGGATGTGAAGTGTATCTCAAGACAACTGGACACTGACGCTCCTAAATAGGCAAAACTTAATTTTGCTAATCGAAATATTTACCTATGGAGTGAGCCCTCCAGCCACCTATAAATTTACTGTATTTATGATCAACTTTTGTAAGAAATGAGTGAATGTAATAAGTGAATCTCGAAAATAATCATTAAAAATGTATGTGTGGGTGTTTGTGCGTCGGTGTTTGTGTGCGAGTGTTACATATGTGTATTTACATATGTGTTTTATATATATATATGTATAT
>NC_068981.1:26289580-26298661 GCF_001194135.2 Octopus bimaculoides
CCCTGAGGCTGTAGCCATACTGGGACACCGCGAGTGTAATCACCTTTTAATTGCCCAATTCTATGTCATTGGCTTTTGGTGACGGAGGGAGTTCGATACCGCAGTCATTTTTCGTGTTTCCTGCCTTGATATTGGTTTATCTGGGATCTTGGATAGCAAGAGATCAAGTTGCTTCTTGAAAATGTTTATCCCCCCCCCACACGCACACACACTCTATGGAAATCCCTCAGGCGCTTTGGCAAAGAATTAAACAGCTGCGGACTCTTGAATCCCAAGCTATTGCAGTTCATTTTCTCGCCTTAGATGAGACAGCTGGGTCACTTGGTACAGGGCAATGACGTCCAATTCGAGGTCTGGTATAACTCTCAATTCCAAAGCATCTCCAGTATCTTCCACGCATGTATCACTGCATACTTCTCCCGTCTTCACTCCAGAGAGTAGAGTCATAGCTCGCTCAGCCTCTCCCAGTAGCTCAGCTGTTGCATTGATGCAATCTTCCTCGTGTAGCATCGCTGAACCGCCTCAAGTTTTGCTATCCATAGGACCAGCATAGTTTCCTGGTCTCTTGTTCTGAAGTTTCTCAAAATCCATCCGGCCATTCCTCTGCACACTGCCGCCATTTTAGTGTTATGCATGTGAAACAAAGCACCATTGCTCATATCAATCCCAAGATCGCGCACCGTATGTGATTCTATGATTGCCGCTCCTTTTGGGTGCAGAGTGTCATCGCTGTTACTTCTAACCACCAGTTAGTTGATAGTGGAGGACTTGGAATTTGCCTGCATTAAATTGCATGTTGTTATCGTCAGCCCATTTATATATGGCATCTAGGTCGTTGAGTAGACGATTAGCGTCAAAACGTTCCTTGACTGCTTGCACTACTTTTGTGTCGTCGGCATAGCTAGTAAGTAGCAAAATTGCTTTTGTGTCATCGGCATAGCTAGTACATGTGGTTTTCTGTGTTACTGATGGTATGTCTGAAAGAGAGCCACTGTGAACAGCTGCAGCCTCAATATATTTCCCTGGAGCACCCCACTTTCTATTACTGTCTCTGTGGAGGGGGCTCCGATGACTGCTACAGCCTGGTTTCTGTCTTTTAAGAAGTCATGCAACCACATTCCGGGTTATGCCGAGTGTATATAAACACTTTATATTAGTAAATCTCTCTCTCCCTCTCTCCCTCTCTCTCTCTCTCTCTCTCTCTCTCTATATATATATATATATATATATATATATATAGATAAAATATACAAGAATAAGGGCAGGGAATCGTCAATTAATAATAGAATTAATAATTAACAATTTTGCCAAGTAGTTCAGTATGAAAAAACCTTTATCGGTAAAACCATTTATCATCATAAATATACAGGGATTAGCATTGAGTTGCTTCTCCAACATACTGAAAATTTAGAAATAGCAGTCAAAGAACTACTGATCCTAAACTACAAATTTTTCTCTAAACGGATGGCGATATTTATGGCGTGTGCCATAAATATCGCCATCCGTTTAGAGAAAAAATTTGTAGTTTAGAATCAGTAGTTCTTTGACTGCTATTTCTAAATTTTCAGTATGTTGGAGAAGCAACTCAATGCTAATCCCTGTATATTTATGATTATATAGATAGATAGATAGATAGATAGATAGATGGATAGATAGATAGATAGATAGATAGATAATGAATGATTACCTCAGGAGCACTATTAATACCCAAAGCTAATATTGACTTCCAGTTCGAAGTGGCTGCTTTCATTTACCTTCTGAGGATATCTCGTAAGGACTCGTGGTGCATACCACTATTCGTAATTATATAGCTGACAACCGTCAAGTTGGAGATCAAAATTAACTTTTGCTATTAATGCTGCTTCTGTCGCAATTAACTGATTTTAAATAAGCTCACAGGCTATTTGCGACACCAGCGTCTGAATAGACACTGGGATTCTATATGTTTTAGACGGGAGATTCGGCTGTTACTGCTCTGCTGGATATGTCAATGAGGTATCCATTGCAGGGTGTAATCGCGTGTTCTAGCACTTCCAGCGGAAATAGATGATTCTCTATAAGAAATGAGAGCAGTAACTATACTGAGAAGTAATGTTTATCACCATTTAAACATGACACTTCTGTAGGAGCCGACGATACTGCAATTTTCCACCCCAGGGGGATGCCTACTCCAGCTGGTTATTCGATACAGTCTGCACTCGATATATATTGCAAGTTAATTTCCTTCTTGCAAGATCAGTGAGTGTGTCGCTTGGTGTTTTTTTATATATCGCGAGTTGGAGAGAACTACTGCTATCGCTATCGGGAGAGTATCCACAACCGACATTGACCACAAAGAGGTCGAAACCGTACGGTCTGGCGGTCTCGTGGCTAGAAGATAGTAGAGGTTCACTTCCTTGCTAGAAATATATAACGAGTTCAGATTGCATTGAATAACCAACCAGCGGAGACGTCATACTAGGGTTAAAAATAGCAGCAACTTCCCCCCCACCCTACGGAACTGCCATGTTTAAGTGGCGATAAACATTACTTCATATCTAAGTAAATATATATACATGTGTGTGTGTGTGTGTTTGTAGATATGTATGCATGCATAAATGTATGTAATTTCAGTTGGAACATTCAGTGCAAAGTTCAATACAACTACAATGGTGAAACGTACCTATTAGAAAAAATAAAATAAATACTTATTTTGATCGTAATTACTTCTACATAGACATAAACACACATTCACGTTCACATTTATTTACATGTATACTTACATAATTACATGCACACATATATATATACGTGTAAACATACATAAACAATGTTTTTGATAATGTTAATGTCAGATTCTTAATAAACAACAAACATATTTACCGGTAGTAGGATTTTACATAATATAGGATGAGGAATATTGAATATATTGATGTCACTTCAACCTCAGGTTTCATTCTTAACAGCTTATTAAAGCAGTTCACTAAGGCGTTAAGGACTAACCCTGAGCACTTTTTCAAATCAATACTACACACTCACACGCGCGCGCATGTATTTATGCACATATATATACATACATACGTATGTATATATATATATATATATACTTGGCCAGTCAATTTTTCTATTCAGCCACTCACACAAACTAAGTGCCATAGTAAAAGACTATTGTCACTAAGAAAGTATTGAAGCACTAATGATCCTTTGTCAGGGTCTCAAGGTTTGTAGAAAGGATGAAGCTGTTGAAAAACAAATTTTCAAACTGGAAACCTAGGCAAATACTTGCAAAAGAATCGACTTCACGGAGGGTGCCCAAGGTTCTTGTAGTAGTGTTATACCGGACATCGAGCTGAATCTATAAATCCAGTAGATCGTGTCTAGTTTCGAACTAAGAACTAAGAACATGAACGCATAACGCGAAATATATTTATATGTGTGAAGCACTATGTATGTGTATAAGGAGGAGTAAAAGATTTGAGTCATCAGGTGTCTGAGAGTACCTGAGAAATTTCATGTGTGAGGGGAGTAGTTGAAAGGACAATGTGTGTGAATAAGTGAGCATTTACATATACTGTAGGCAAAAGCTGCGGAGAGAGAAAAAGAAAAATAGCGAGATGTTCCGTTAGACGTTCCAACGATCCTTGCAGTTCATTCTAGACAAATTGGATACTGACTGATGACTGAAGAATAAAAGTCAAAGCTTATCTAGGTGGGAGTGAACTTGGAACACAAAACAGCCGGAATAATTACCGCATGGCATTCTATCAGACTCTCAAATGCTTCAAATCATTCAACATTTGCTTGCTGATTCCCATTTCTTCCTTTTTTTGTGTTAATAATGACTGGCAGTTACTGCTGTTCACTTTACACCTGTCCGAAACTATATATTCCCTATCAGCGGTGCTCATCAAAGCCTCGGTTGTGATAAGCAAAGAAAACTAAACAATAAATAAATAAAACTGTCTCATTTTAGCTTCCGTTTCTCGCTTCTATCTTAATAAACGGCCTTCCACCAAACTAATTTTATTCTTTTGTCTTTTCTTTTTCACTTTTTTCCACTTGGTTTAATACGCTGTTTATTGTTTATTTTACAACTCAATTGTGTTCTACAAATTAACTTCGTCGATGCAGACTAGCAAGATACCAAGGAATCTGAATTTTATAAAATAATTAAACAGTGAAGAAGAAAACAATGCTATAGAATGACTGACATTATTTTATTTGACAAGTACGATAAACTATTATGAACTTATTTTGGTCTAATCCTGACCTCTCCAATAGAGCAGAAGCGTCACAGTTGTTTTGAATATCATTACGTAAATTTTTATCATTGCACATTCATTGGAATAGCAGAATAAAATTATCTTGCTAAAAGGTGGGAAAATACTTGGTCTTGCAGGCTTCCATTGCAGCTATTTCACCAAAGTTCACGCTTCATGTGCTTAAAATACTGATATTCTGCTTTTGCAAAAATCAAAAATATGTTTTAAAAAATAGTTTAAATTTTCAAAAAACATTCGATAATTCCATGAGAAATAAAGAACATCCGGACTTGCCATTATTTATTCAAAATCTTATTTCTCTAACAAGAAATTAGTGAAGAAATTAACAGTTGCTTGGTGAAAAGAGAAAATTTATTGGTAAAGTGCAATCACCCATCTACAACTACCGCTATAGCTTTAATTTTCAAGGCCACACATATTTCAACTCCAGTTACCCATTTTTCTATAGTAAATTTCGCTTCTGAAAACTCAAAACAAAACCGAAGAGAAAGTTACCTTCAGACAGCGGATCTGGCCCGAAAGTGCTCTCCGCTGAAGGTAATAATAAGCGCTACCAAGTTCCTTTCACAATATTGTCATCAATCCGGAGTACAGCAAGTATATCATGCTCAGGATGGAATGCATCAAATTCACGTAACTGTGACGCGAGCCTCTTAAGCACACATTCTTGTGTCCATGATTTCAAGCTAATGGCTTCAAAGTTCATATCTGTAGAAGTTATTTCTCTGGTCATGGCTCTAATTCGTTGAAAATGGGTTCTATAACTTCAAAAGATATATTTGGTAGACTAGTCAACAGAGAATTAGTCTTTCATTTGCATAACACAATAAAAGCACGATTTCAGCATGCATCAACCATAAGTTTAAGAATTATAATCTTAGGAGCACAAAATCACAGAATCCGTTTTTTCGTAGAAAATAACTTCACATCTTATGCGTTGTCGTCGTCGTCGTCGTTGTTGTTGCTGTTGTTGTGGTGGTGGTGGTGGTGCTGGCTCTTTTTGAGCTTCTGTTCAGCTCTAACGATTATCACGATATATTTTACAATGCTTATAGAACATTATTAAATGTGTCTACATTTTTTAAGATAGCAAAGTATGATTTAAGGGAGATTTGACAGTGATTTCTAGAAGGATGACAGCCTGCGTAAAGGCTCTCTCACGGCCACTAATTTATGCATAGTCGATAAAAGAACAAATAGCAAACCAATCTTGTGTGTTTTGAAAATATATTCAGTTATTTCATATTTATAACCAGAGAATTTTCAGTTGACAAATGTAGAGCTCTTGAGTGCTTGACACCTGGTAGACCAATTGCAAGCACGAGAAATAGGATAGTCAATAATAGTAATTGCTGTTTGTTTGTTTTTTGGGCTTTTTTTCTGATTTTCTATTAAATGCGAGTATCTGTGGATTCTGTCAGCTACTGGTTTATTCATAAGTCTGGTAAGATCACTGCTTAATTAAGGTTTCTCTGGCAGCAAATAACTTACAGAAGCATCTCTTACTGGACAGGACACCAATCTATTGCAGGTAACTTTACTGGAAGTTTCCGTGCTTGTTCAAAAAATGAAATTGAAGTGTGGAAATTTGGAGTAAAACGCTGTACGCTGTACCCGTAGTGACGAAAAATCACATTAAACTCGAACTAACGGAGACCCTACACAATCATTTCATCTATAAATAGTAGTAAAATGTAATCCGAGATGCAATATTCCTCAAATCAAAAGGGTGGTCATGATCGGAAAGCCTTTGATCATCGATCTGCTCAATCAGATCTGACGTGGGCCTAAACAACAGTAAAATCATCATTAAACACTAAATAGATTTGAACTTGGGATATATAGGCTCGAGATCCAATGCTTAACCTATTCAATCACTTCATTTTAATCCCGTAATTTAGTTTCCCTTTTATAAATGTTATATGCAATACATTGATTAATGAATGCAAATATAATTACATCAACGAGTGTTTGACTGTGAAATTGCTAATTATATTCTCATTTGCTAAATATATTGATATTTTCCTCTTTCTATTCCAAAACACAACTAATTTAAATATATTTAAATAAATTCTTGAAAATTATATCCCTTTAAATTAAAGTTATTTGTGTAAAATGAATCTGTTTTTTTAATTTTCATCATGAATTGGAATTACATAAAATATATTGCTCAGAATGGAAAGCAAACTAAATGATTGCAGGAATATTAGTCACATTTACTAAAGAATTACATAAAACATAATTTAATCATAATACGAAATATATTTTTCAGTTTAAGATAAATTGAATTAAAGTTATAATGAGAAATAATGTTGGATGTTCAATATGTATTTATTGCACGTTAGCCATATACAGTTATGTTTGCTTTCTATAACGAGTTTTTAAAACAACTCTATCACCAACAATAATATATTTTGCTATATATTAACACGAGGGCACACATTTCGAGGGAGAAGAAACAATTAATTCGATATTTCGTCGCCATTACATTACTAACATTTATTTTATCAAATCCAGAATTATTAAATATAAAGGGTACATAAATATGAATCTAGATATAGGATACAAAATTGCAACATAAAGAATTATAATTAAATACTGGAATTTTTCTGACTCTTTTCCAATTTACCAGGCACCATTATTTCAACATTTTACATCAGTACTTAGCTAGAGTTAATGATACGTAACATACAGAGCCTCCGAAGCTGATGTGTGAGAAGGAAATATCTTCAAACCAAAAACCTGGGTCGAATCCTCGCAACAAACTGAACCGCACTAAACTTATCAAGGTGCTAAGTGGTGGCTTTTATTTGAGTGACGGGTAAAGACTACCACCAAATTATGCCATGGCAGGATTGAAACTCCGAGCATAAAGAGCCGAAGCATTTGCTGCGATATATTGTTTCCGCAGTAATTACTATTCGACTAACCCATGCTTCAGATTGGTAGATTTCTATGAAACGCCAAGAAGTCGAAGAAATATCAACCTCGGGGTTATTCGAACTTGAAGTGCAGAAAGTCAAGTAAAGGAAACCGCGAAGCATTCTGTCCGACATGCTAGTTCACTAAAACATTCCTTCAGAATTAGATTCCAAAGGGCAAAGATGTAGAGTAAACTTGAATAATATCTCTCACTTGTGTTTTAAACCCTGTCAGTCATACATACACACACAAGCACATGTGTATATGTATATGTATATATATATACATATGTGTGTGTGTGTGTGTGTGTGTGTGTGTGTGTGTGTGTGTATACACTCATATATATATATATGTACATTACCCATTCGCAACCACAATTGTCTCTATTTTATGTAGGTCCAGTTCAAACTTGATCCAGTAGATATATGATAAAGAGCATTTCGATCGTATCGTTGCACATCTTTTTTTTGTCAGACAATGTATTTAGAACCATTTTTGATTCCATTCAATTCGAATATAGATTGCTGAAGTAATTACTTTAAGCAGTCGTTGGCGAACAACCGCCAATGGGATATCAAAGGAAAAGTATTAGTGACAACATTATCACAATGCATTTAGTAAGGTAGTGAATATCATTTGGCAAGCGACATAATAAAAATAATCAAGGCACTATACACATACACACGAGCCTGTGTATGTGTGTATATAGAAATGATCAAGGCACTATGCACTTAACCACACACGCACGTGCAAGTGGGTTACTAAACTATAAGGGAAACATGCATATGCTAAGGCAAGCTTCTTAAAAGGAATCCATCGCAGTTTATATTTACAGAAAGAACTGTATGTTGACTATTTTCACCATTACGTATAAATTGTGATCAAACATCGATAACAGTTTTAGTAACGATGTATTTGCTGTAATGCACTACATAGTAAACATACATATAATATTTGCTCCCACTCGTACATATATATGTGAATTGATAGGTAAATGTAAACATTTTATACACACATATCAATAATATTCTTTTTTACTATAGGCACAAGGCCTGAAATTTTGGTGGAGAGGATCAGTCGATTGCATCGACCCCAGTGCGTAGCTGGTACTTTATTTATCGACCCCCAAAGGATGAAAGGCGAAGTCGACCCTGGCGGCATTTGAACTTAAAACCGGAAGACAGACAGAATACCACTAAGCATTTTGCCCGGCATACTAACGATTTTGCCAACTCCCCTTTATATATATCAATAATAATTCGGATTATTACGAAGTGGCATAGCATTACCTTTAATTCCTTTTTATATATCCAGCTTCACATAGACCTACACATGTTTCTATTGCATCAATTAGTGATCTTTGCAGTTGTAACGTACTATAATACAGGTGCCGTTTCTTTAGGGTTTTCACTGTAATATTCTTTGAGTAATCTGGTTATCTACTCTGTTTTGTATAATGTGGAGTACGTTCGTTAATTTACACGTGAACTAACTTCAATTCAAGTTTTGATTGGATAATTATTTATAATCTGAGCCTAAAAGAGCCTGCCGTGAAGGAACAATTGCAACTGAAATCAACAGCGAACTATGGATATATTTTATATGTGATCGTGTTCTGTTGTCAAAAGCAAGATAGGTGAATACTATGAAGTCACGTGAAAATCGAAATGTCCAGGTAAATGATAAACTTGAGCACCAACCCCCTCTTACGACTTGTATCATATGTCACAAAACTTCGAAGGCAATATCTGGACTTAAAAGACACATGCTAGTTCACTAAAACATTCCTTCAGAATTAGATTCCAAAGGGCAAAGATGTAGAGTAAACTTGAATAATATCTCTCACTTGTGTTTTAAACCCTGTCAGTCATACATACACACACAAACACATGTGTAT
>NC_068981.1:26299306-26305705 GCF_001194135.2 Octopus bimaculoides
TATATATATATATATATATATATATACACTACGTATATGTATGCATGCATATACACTTATATATGTGTGTGTATATACATACATACATACATACATACATACATACACATACACATTACGTTTTATATCATATTAAATTATATATATGTCTTTTTGAGCGAAAACACGGGTTGCATGAAATCCTAGAGCTGCTCCAGCTTTCATCGATTGACAGATCACAGTGAAAAATCAGTTAATCTGCCAGTATTAACTCTGTCCTAACACGTCAGGATATTCTATTCGATTGATCCATGATAGTGAAAAAATTACACATTGACGCTGGTCCTTTCTCTTTTATAACTGAGCTGTTCGTGATTCATGCCGTATCACCAGGTAAAAAAAAAAAATAATGCAATCTCAATGATATTATATTTTAATTATAGCGATGGTGTTTATCCATCATTCTTTCTTCTATGTTTTTTTCTGTCTTTGTCTATCTCAATTTATCTATCTATCGATCTATTTATGGGCGAATCTAGCTAGCTGTCTCACTACCTATCTATGTCTCTATCTGTGTGTATGTGTGTGTGTGTATGAATGCGTAATATAGAGATGCATCTCTTTCCAGTCTCATTTATTTCCTATACCGTTTGCTCAGTGAATCGTGTGCAAGTTTCTTTTTTTTTTTTCTTTAAATCTGAGGGCATATAAATATGTATACATGTCAAAACATATGCACACACATGAGTGTGACGAAGGATATTGAATTGTTCGATGAAATGAAAGACTTGCTCTGTAAATTAACGAGTGAATTGTTTCAGAATTCCACAGACACATATACCGTTAACATAAGGGTATTTCAACACGACACTGCAAGTTCAATCCATGAGACAGCCTTGCACTTAGCTTCATTCTCCGTAATATTTTTCACAAGGCTTGTCTCAACACGAATCAAAAGATACGTTGATAGAGTGTCGCAGTAGACGAGCGTTCGTGAATACGAAGCGAACTGCAGAACTATTCATCCATGTTGCACCTACGTATGCATACACTCACACACACGGACAGTCACGCGTACGCACGCACGCATGTACATACATACACGCACGCACACACACATACACACAAACACACATATATGTATGTATTATGTATATATTTCTATTCGTTCCTTATCTCAGTAATTAGACTGCGGTCATACTGGGACAACGCCTTGAAGAATTTTAGTCGAACGAATCGAATCTAAGTGCTTGTTATGTTTTGTAAAGGTTCGTATTTATTCTATCGGGCTCTTAATACTATGGGACGTAAACAGACAAACAACGGTTGTCAAGCGGTGGCAGTTTTTTTTTTTTAGATCAAGGCTGTGTTTGATCCGATAATTGCACACTAAAACTCAATTTGGAAAGTATACAGTGCAACACCCGCCGATGTCCGTAACACATAAGCACATTTTTCATAGCTTCAGAACAAAATAAAGACATACGCACCCACCTTCGCAAACACACTCACACACCCACATATATATATGTATACTCATTTAATCTTTAACTTGTTTCAGTCTTTTGACATGTATGTATGGAGCACCACCTTTAGTCGAGCAAATCGACCCCAGGACTTATTCTTTGGAAACCTAGTACTTATTCTATCGGTCTCTTTTGCCGAACCCCTGAGTTAGGGTCACGTAAACACACCAGCATCGGTTGTCAAGCATACACACAAACACATACACATATACATATATATACACATATACGACGGGCTTCTTTTCAGATATACATTAGCAAATATCGATAGATAGTTTTCGTCTCAATTATTCTAGTATTGTCATTGAATGATCGCAGACTCGTTCAAAACACGACCAGAAAATGTTAAATATGTTACGTTTGATGTAAACTCATTTAATATTAAATATTCAGAAAAATTCTATAATCCTCTCTTCAGAACAGAGTAAATGTAATAAATATAGCTATATAATAAAAATTGATGCTTCTAATACTCTCAGGGTTTATTTTGGACGGGGTAATTCATCTTGTGTTACTCAAATGATGAACTATTATGTATAGTCTATCACCAACAATGCTTTAATTCAACCTCGGCATTATCTTGTTTAAGCTTAAATTGGTCAATTGCTTACATCATATTGGGGATGCTCTATATCGAGATGTTTGAACCCATAGGAGAGCTCCGAAAAGGTGAGAAGTTGTTCAATGTGCTCAGTTGCCGTGAAGAGTGAAACATCTTGTGTTCCGAGGTCTCTACCCGATATCTGAGAGTGAGAATTAGAGGAAAGAGAAAGGCACTAGAAGACAAAGAATATAATGTTATCACTGGGATTTGTAATGCTGGAGTGTGAGTGTGATGAGCCTCAGAGAAGAGTGGTGGCTCGAGAGTGTTGGAAATGTATGGTAGGATGTGAGTAAAGTGTGAAGAAGCTAGAATTGGAGAATTTGACTTTGAAATATCAAATACACCTTTATATACGTTGATATTTCATAATCATGTGTGTATATGTTATTGCTGTAATCTTTTCAGCTTGGTTTTTTTTTTTTTGAGATCAAGGCTGTGTTTGATCCGATAATTGCACACTAAAACTCAATTTGGAAAGTTTACAGTGCAACACCCGCTGATGTCCATAACACATAAGCGCATTTTTCATAGCTTCAGAACTAGATAAACTGAATTATTGAGAGATTACTTTTTTCCCCAATGATACTCAACGAAATAAGTGATATGATAGGAACTAAGTCAACTTTGATTTGATGGCCAATAACCCTATCGACTCTTCCAACAGAACCTCTCACAAAGAATTATTAATAAAGTAAAGCTTAAAAAAGAAAAGTAACGGAAACATCATAGAATCAGTGGAAGGGAAAGAGACAGAGAGAGATAGAGAACTATAGAGACGTAAGTGTTGAACAGCCGAGAGATATGAAATGAAAAGAGATATGATTGTCATCGATTTTTACCCTGATGTTCAAAGAAATACTACTATATTCGTAAAGAAGAAATGATGAAATGTACATTCATATGTGTGTGTGCGCGTGCGCGTGCGTGCGTGTGAGTGCGCGCGCATGTGTATGTACACATATGTGTATGTATGTGTTTACCATACGGTAATCATTTTCTTGCATAGGTATATTGAAGATTAATTGTTTCATTTTTGTTTGCTTGCATAGACAGTGATCATATCCCCAACTAATTTCTATCTCAGTAAATAAATAAGTGTTCGATTAGACGAATTAAGATGCGATTTACTGGTTTTCGTGTGTCATGTTGCCATGTAAACTCTTCTAGCCTAATACCCTTTCCAGTACAATATTCTTGTGATATTTTCATTGACTCCATCATTTTTGTCTGTTATTTACAATCATGCATATTTCATTCTACGTATATGTTCCGGTTGAAGATATATACGTTCCGGCTAAATATATATTATATTTAGGCGACAATACTTGGTGAAGAAGCTAACTACCATAGATAATATAGCCTAAAATATATAGAGGCATCTTTTCTTTGAATCTGAGATTCGGTATTCCCGTTTCTTTACTCTACATAGTCATTTGCCATAGTGTCAGCTAATTTCTATTTAATTGTACTCAGTGCGTAAATAATTCAGTTAGACGAATTACGATATGAGTATGAGAATTCGTGTGTGCTGTGTAGTTACCATACACACATGAGCACATAAACTTACTCATGCAGCCACACACACACTCAGATACGTATATTTTTTTCTATGTGATTCTGTATTTGCTTAAATTTTTAAATTGATATATCCATATTACAGTATTAGCATGTAATTTGAAGTGTAGGAATTAAAAGTGTGCCGACTTTCTATATGAATGGAATGGTGCAGTTCGATTTTCTTTGTGCTGTTAAAGGAAATACCATATTAAACTATTTCAAAGACTAGGTTTAATGTTTTAGTAAAGAATATGCAGTAGAGCCAGCTATGTTGTATTTATTGTGAAAAATTACACATCGCCTGTTGGGAAAATCCCTGAAGAGTTTGTGGACGATAGCCAGCAAATAGTTATACTATTCGAAGGAGTGCCGACAGGGAATCGATTACTATTTGGGATTGATTATGTTTGAGAAGTTGGTCTGATCATGAACGTCTACCACAAAAATCATCACTATCCCATCTTTATCTTTCTATAGAATTATATGGACAATGTCTTCTTTCTTTTATGAGGTGATTCGTGTGAGACGAGGTGCATGTAACTAAATTTTCTTAAGTTAGACAAACACATAGATGTGTATGTAACAACTGTGAAAACAGAAGGAAAACCTACAAACAGTGGAGATGAGTGGGGTCTATGATTTGACTCACATATGTGACATAAAGCGATGTTTTTGATTTTGCCAGACTTTCTTGTAATAGATGCAATCATGTTATGTAAACTTATGTAGTTACGGATACTTTGTGATATCCACTAAGTGTTGTAAGCAATTTCCTGTTCATCTACAGCTGCAGCATATCTGTTTATAAATCATTTGGGTGTTGATTGCTATGGAATTTCATTGTATGAAGGATGTACAAGACGTAGTAGGAGAGTATGGATCATGCGTTGAGCTGTATGTGATCAGTTAGAATGATGAGCATATGGCTTTTTTTGTCGCTTAGTCAGGAAGGAATAATAATATTCATAACTGTTTCGAAGGCCTCGGAGACTAGTGGAGGAGGGTGGACTCTTGAAATCGGAGAGCTTGCCAGAATGTTCGCAAAAGAATAGAATCGGCTAAAGTTACCGACGGACCAGATGGTGATGGTAAACTGAGTGACAGACTAAGCATACTACCGTTTCGGGATTTGAACTCAAAAACAAATACCACAAGATATCATTTCAGATGCTCGAACATATCCACCAGTTTCTTCCCCCTACACAGATAATTTATTTATTACTTCAGGAAAAATAAAAACGAAGTTGACCTAGGCATAATTTGAACTCAGAACATAAGAAACGGGAAAAAAATTAAAAAAAACATCAACCCGAGAGGAATGATCGGCAGAGCGGAAACCGGAATGTTGTTAAGTATGGCTGTAAAAACTGATCTAAATACAAAATGCTTAAAGGTGTGTAATTCTTCAAAATGTCATAACTATCACATCACTGTCCTGATGTCTTACTACAATAATTTGTTTTGCCATTGCATTTGACATAGAAATGACAAAACTCAACACTGATGTTGTCTACAACGATAACTATTAATGCAGTCAATCGAAATATCATCAAGAATAGTAACAAAGAGCTAGTGGTATTCCAACCAGTTATCAAACTTGAAGTATTACTTAAAATATTGATATCAGGATCCGAACTCGTTGTGGGATAGAAAATGGTGATGTGTGTGTTTTTTTCATTCAACAGATGCCAGGTGATCGAATGAGTAACGCGCTGCACAAAAATTAGGTTTGAAAATGAAAATGTGATCAAACCGGCTTAGCATTTCGATTAGGGAAAGAACTGACAATAACAATTTAGGAAAGCAAATCATTAAACCTTTATGTTAGTACTTACTGTGCCTGGGAAGGTGAAAGTCTGAGCAAAGTTGTTCTCCTTGAAGAAACAAAGGGTGTTGACTTCAAAGTGATATGAGTTGAGATAAATAACCTCAAAGCTAGACGAACAATGTTCAGACAATAGTAACAGATCAGAGAGCTACAGAAGCAACAAATAAACTTGGCGAAATGAAAAGAGACATTGAACCAGAGAAACTATAAGTTTTTTTAGCTGATATATAAGTCTTTAAAGCTGATATATGTCTTTTCAGATGAAATATAAAATGTAACAGGAAAAATAGGTTAGAGATAGAAGATGAAAGATATGTCTTTCAGATAGAAATTACCTTTTGTTTTAGTTGATTGGCTGTTAGGAAAAGGTGAGAGGAGAGATCAAATTTGACTTGAAGTCAGAATTGATCATTATTGTTCTGAAAATATTTCATTGATTTAGAGACAGTGAGTTGGGAAAACTATTTTGATACCTGTGAATAGTTCCTGTTGAAGTCAATGGCTTGGCGTATAACTACTGAAATTCTGAGCTTGCTGAAAACAACATTAAACATAAGGTAGAAGAAGGGGACACCTTATTATGGTTGTTTTAATATGTTCCTTATGAGTTGGGATCACTATGCTATCTTGCAGCAGAGCCCTACTGGAATGATTTAGTGTCAGAATACTGTGACACAATAGGCATGATTCAGTGAAAGATAGAGTCGAACGTAAATCATCAAAAAGCTACGTTATGTTAAATCGAATGCCTTGTATAAAAGTTCGTTTAAAGAGCGATCAACTTTAATGGCCTGCTCACTCTAAAAAGCATCATGGTTTCAATCATAGGCCATCCAAATTATAATAGTCTGTTATGTCTTAAAATTATCAAAGTATTAGATACGCTGTATTCACTGCAGCTGTAG
>NC_068981.1:26306104-26310377 GCF_001194135.2 Octopus bimaculoides
AGAGGGGGAGATAGGGAGAGGGGGAGAGAGGGAGAGGGGGAGAGAGGTAGAGGGAGAGAGAAAGAGTAATAGTGTGAGTGAGGAAGAAGGGGTGAGCGAGGAAGATAGACGAAGCGAGAATTTGAGGTATAAAAGAGTAAGGCAATTTCAAGAAAGATTGTATCAACGAAGTTAGAAAATTAGTCGCTGACAAATATGTGGACGTGGAAAATAGAAATCAGCCAAACTTACAGATGCCCATCAACAACGACGAAATACACATCTCTGTCACTGGCACAAGGCCACGAATTTGTGGAGAAGGTATAGACAATTAAATCAACCAGAGTAACTGACTGGTATTTTGTTATATTGAATCCGAACCAAGAAAAGATGAAAGGTAACGGTTACTTCGGAGGAAACTGAATTCAGAATACAAGTATTTGTAACAAAAACCGCAAAGCATTCTGTCCGACAATCTTACGATTCCACATGTTCAATTATTTGAGAAATATTTTAAAACGAGAATAATGCAAATGCTATTATAAAGTTTAATTTCAAATGAAAAAATATTGAAAAACTCTGATAAGTTTTAATAAAATATCTCAATGATAATTAAAGGAAAGACGAATTTAACCAAACATTTCTTGAGTTGCTGATAACAAAGATCGAAAAACAGGAATCGAATATATGTACTATGTGAAGAAAAGTATGCTTTATATAAGAGCAGTGATTGATAGTAGCACACACAACACATAGGAAAATGGAAATTCTGAGCCAAAGCAGAATCTTATACAAGGTCGCAAGACTTTCTAAAAATAGCAGCTAGATATTCGTATTACTCTGTCTCCTACCTCAAACAGAGAGGATACAATGAATAATATGGCCTGAAAACAACATTTGATAGTCATGACCTTAGTTCTTTTTTCGTTGGCCACATACATCCATTAACCCAATCGCGTTCTAACCCTCAAATTATATCCTCATCGATACTTTGAAAACTTCTAATCTCTTAAAAAGCTATCTTAAGTCTCTAATTTAATGCTGACCGAGGGTAAAACCTCTTCCACTTCGTTACTAAAACCACCGCCACCACCAACAACAACAACAGCAGCAATAGCAATAAGAAGAAGAAGAAGAAGAAGAAGAAGAAGAAGAACAACAACAACAACAACAACAACAAGAAGAAGAAGAAGAACAACAACAACAACAACAACAACAACAACAACGAAAACAACAACAACAACAGTAACAAAACAGCTAAGAAAAGCTAATTGGCAAGTTATACAAACGTCCAACCAAGCAGAAATCAGATAAGAATATAACAAATATAACAAAATTGGCCTTTCGGAACTACCAGGTAGGTGTAGCGAGTGTTTGTATAAGAAATCATATCCGCTTTTGATCTAAAAGAGCTAAGTTTTGTTGTTTGTCTGTAATAAGCATGTTTCCTGGGAAGAAATAAGTCAAATCAGCCAATGTAACAGGACATAACTTGTAATCAGTCGCATTATCCCTGTGTTCTCTTGAATGCATCAGTCATGATCTAAACCTTGCTTTTTATCATATTTGATAACAGAGTAGGGATTAAGAATCACCAATTTATATTCTCCTTTTGAACAAAAACTATTATCAAATATAACATGAGATATGTTTCAATATTCCCCCTTCACTAATGCCCTTCTTGAAAGAGATGAATGTCGAGAAATGTACACTTTTTCCTTCGCTTTAAAACTGCCGTCTTCAGCTTAAGTGAGAAATCAATTGGATAATCATAACATAGTCGATAACAAAAGAAAAGAAGGGATTATGTAGGGTTCCTCCTATTTCATTAAATAATCGGGGTGAATTTTTGACAATCAAAATGTTAAAGAATATACACAAAAGAAAATAACGTTTTCATTTTTTTTTTATATATTTACTTAAGGCCTGAATGCATTTTGCACATAACCAACAACATCTAAAAGAAAAAAGTGCTGCTATAAACGAATGCGTCGGAGCTTTTTTTCTATTGCAATTCGTTTTACGTGAATACGATATTCTTTTTGCGTATCTGATTTCATTTATACACATTCACACACAGACACAAACACACACACACACAAACACACACACACACACACACACGCACACCACCATCACCATAGAACTCCTTTCGATGTTATTTCCCACACTTTGTGTGTGTGTATGCATATATGTATGTATGCATATATGTGTGTATGCATGCAAATGTGTAAATATGAGTATATGTGTATGTACACGCATCCGTATATACAAATATGTTGGTGTATATACGCAGATTGGAAGTCTGCATTTGTATAGATTAACTTCTGATAGTAGTACGTGTGTGTATATACATATTATATATGTATGCGAGTGTATATATTATCAATCGTTAGTGTTACGAAGCTGAACTCTTAGCTGGGTCTTCAGATACATTTAGTACCATAGTTCGTGGCTAGTTGACTTAATTCGACCTCAGTTTATTTTGTCTCCATCACCACCACAGGTACACAAAATACACACGCACAGTAAATGTAAATTAAAGAGGCGTTTTATAACATCTTATTTTAAAGTCTACGACTTGTATATTCTAGGAGATGTATGTCTAAGTGGTAAGGTGACCGAGGTCGCTATCATAAAGTCATGGGCTTGATACCGGGTCGGGGGTTGGGCCGCGTTGTATCCTTGGGCAAGCAACATTACTTTATGTTGCTTCATACCACTTGGGTGGCAAAACTGCGTACAAAGACTGGCGAAGCTGCTGGTCAGTGCTACCTTGGTGCGACAGTTTTATTGAGCCAGTAGAAATTATTCGTACCTTTGCAGGCATTGAAAATACGAGAGGATACAACAGTCGACTTCTTCTCGGTGAACTCTCCCGTCGCTTCGACAAATGAGTTCGTTTGCTGAACAATCTGCACAATGAATATTACAATGAATATGGTTTGTGCAGAGCTAGTCCCATTCACTTGTCCTTCAAACTTGTATTGATCTGGTCCAACTAGTGCCACAAACGCAGCACTTCTCAGTATGCAGAATTTGTATGAAGTTCCCTTTTCTTAGATGGGCAGCTAAAGACCTGAAGGACCTCATTTGTCTTGGATCTGTAGGAGTGTCTGCGAGTAACCTTCTTCCGGAGACAATTCCTTGACGTGCCAATTAACCCACAGGTACTACTGGCAGGCAGTATTACAGGTTACAGTAGATCTGGGAACAAGAGTTATTAAGAAGTGGTTCTGAACTTCTCCGAACCTCGGAACTCCCAAACCTCGCCTTCCTGCTTTTACTTTTAGCTTAGTTTCAAATATGCATATTCTAATGGTTAGGGTGACAGGCTTTCAATTGTAATATCATGCATTCGAACCATGTGCTGACGGCACAATGTATCCTCGAGTAAGATACTTCCATGTAATTTTGCTCTAGTTCACTCGTCTAGACGCGAGTTTCAACAACCACCTCTGGGTTTAAGCTTATGAAGGACTGGTGCCCCGTCGAAGAAAAACTTTCAAGGCTACAAGTAACCATTACATGACACCCTGTTTCTGTTATAAACTATCATGAGTGTATAACTGGATATATCTAGAAATCATATTTCTCTGTTCCTTGCTCATTTATAAGATGGCAGGGTTGAATTTGAGGGTAATTTAGTTGCTATTTCTCCAAGATTAGATTACCACATAGCAGCATCTGCATTATTTTATGTGCCCAATGTTTAGTGTAAGTGGTGCCGTTGATGGTACTATTTTGAGAAATAGTAAGTGAATCTCTGATTAAAAGATTTTCAATCATCTCGTCCTTTTTCTACTTTTTTGACATAGTATATCTAGGACTGCATTATCCAAAATGACCTTTTTGTTTTCAAGATAATAGGATATGATTTGAAAGCGACTCTGGCTGCTATTTCAAGCAGGTCAAGTATTTATTTAATGGTTTCTTTGAAACCTCGATTAGCTATAGAATAACGTAGTTCTGTCAAATTGACTCTACAACGCAGTTGAATTCTAGGCACGCACCTATGCATAAACGTATATGCACACATGCACGTACAGTTATACGCACGCATGCAAGCGCGCGGGCACTAATACCTAATTATGCGCGCGTGCACACACGCAGTTGCATTTATGTTCAAACACACACTCATACAGATATGAACAAACACACACGCTATTGCTCGCGCACGCAGTCAAGCTCGGACACACGTGAGCGCTTAGGCACAGTTTTAAACGTACACACACAATTCCGTGCTCTCACACACACACACACACACACACACACACACACACACACACACACA
>NC_068981.1:26310857-26311509 GCF_001194135.2 Octopus bimaculoides
AGTTATCTTTATTTTCGGGAAAAATTCTGTTCTATTTCCTATCTTATTGCTTCTGCATTCCTTCACTTTTATTTATTTTGTTTTTTTTTCAACTTTATTTTGCGCCCTCCCACTCTTAACGACCCTGGCAACTGACTTTTTCTCTTTTTCTCTCTCTCTCTCACTCTTTTTCTCTTTTTCTTTCTCTCTCTCTCTCTTTCTCTCTTTTTATTTCTTTTTCTTTCTTTTTCTCTTTCTCTCTTTTTCTTTCTCTTTCTCTCTCTCGCTCTCTTTCTCTCTCTCTCTCGCTTTTTTCCTCGCTTTTTTTCTCTCTCGCTTTTTTTTCTTTCTCTCCATCGCTCTTTTTCTCTCATTTTCTCTCTCTCGCTCTCTTTCTCTCTTTCTCTCCATCTCTTTTTCTCTCTGTCGCTCTTTTTCTCTCTTTCTCTTTCTTTCCTTTTCTCTCTTTCTTTCTTTTTCTCTCTTTCTCTCTCTCTCTCACTTTTTCTCTCTTTTTCTCTTTCGCTCTTTTTCTCTCTCTCGCTCTTTTTCTCTCTTTCTCTCCGTCGCTCTTTTTCTCTCTTTCTCTCCGTCGCTCTTTTTCTCTCTTTCTCTCCGTCGCTCTTTTTCTCTCTTTCTCTCCGTCGCTCTTTTTCTCTCTTTCTCTCCGTCG
>NC_068981.1:26312153-26312930 GCF_001194135.2 Octopus bimaculoides
CTCTCTCGCTCTTTCTCTCTTTCTCTCTCTCTCGCTCTTTCTCTCTTTCTCTCTCTCTCGCTCTTTCTCTCTCTCTCGCTCTTTCTCTCTTTCTCGCTCTCTCGCTCTTTCTCTCTTTCTCGCTCTCTCGCTCTTTCTCTCTTTCTCGCTCTCTCGCTCTTTCTCTCTTTCTCGCTCTCTCGCTCTCTCGCTCTTTCGCTCTTTCTCTCTTTCTCGCTCTCTCGCTCTCTCTCTCGCTCTCTTTAAATTCTTCGATTTTATATGCCTGACAATCGCATGTAAGAGCAAGTAGATATATAGTCCATGTTTAACTGACAAATTCAATTGACAAAAACATGATCATCCCCAAGTATAACAATAATAAAACAAAACTTGCTCTGAAGTATTTCTTCCCGCTCTTTTCGTTACGAGTTCAAATCTGCCGGGATCAACTTTGTTTCTCATCACTTTGGTGTCTTGTTTTAATTCTTGCTTTCCATCTTTTACAGATATTGATGTACGGCCTCGAAGTAGGATTATTCGACGAAATCGAATCAAACGGTGAACCATTAACAGCGGCTGGAATCGCTCGTAAATTTAACTACGATAAATCCACGACTGAGCGTTTTCTAAACACATTGGTCTCTTTAGACCTCCTCGACAAAGAAGTTCAAAAAGGTAAAACTTCTCTCCTTCTCTCTCTCCTCTCTCTCCTATCTCTCTCTCTCCCTTCCCTATCTCTCTCTCTCCCTTCCCTATCTCTCTCTCTCCCTTCCCTATCTCTCTCTCTCCCTTCCC
>NC_068981.1:26313806-26318948 GCF_001194135.2 Octopus bimaculoides
TCCCCCTTTCCCTATCTCTCTCTCTCCCCCTTTCCCTATCTCTCTCTCTCCCCCTTTCCCTATCTCTCTCTCTCCCCCTTTCCCTTTCTCTCTCTCTCCCCTTCTCTCTTTCTCTCTCTCTCCCCTTCTCTCTTTCTCTCTCTCTCTCCTTCTCTCTCGTATTTGTGTGTACATATGCATGTGAGAGTTTCTATTCCGTCTTTCACACATTTTGCTATAGTTCTGCTGTTTTTTTATTATATTTCCAAACACTTTTGTCATAAATCTCTCATGATAAATGCCGAGCACGTGTGCGCCTATTCTTTCTTTCTTTCTCCCCCCTCTCTCTCTCTCTCACACACACACACAGTGACAAAAGAACAGGAGTTATGTAATCGCTTTCATTAGCTTACACTCAGCCGTACGTTTGTGTGAGTGTACGTCCACGTATATGTATGCGTGCTTATATATTTTGCATTTATATTTCTCGATAGGTAATGTTGTATACAGCAACACGGCAGGGACGACAAAATACTTAACTAGATCCCGGCGACCAGCATTAATTGCATCCGCCATGTCTGAATTTAATGTTATTCTTCCACTTTTATCAAATCTCACCAGCACATTGAAATCAGGTAAGATTTTTTTCTTTATTTACCAGAAATATATATTATCCATCGTCAGTTTTGGTCTCTTCTTCTCAAGCTTTAACAATCACACCTTTTTATTCATACTTTTTCAACGCTTTCTAAGCTATGGATCAACACCCGACCATATGCATAAGGGTGTAGCTATGTGGCAAGAAATTTGCTTCCAAACCGCAATGTTCCAGGTTAAGTCTCATTGCTTGGCACCTCCGATGAAGGTTTTCTACTATAGCGTCTGGCGACCAAAGGGAAAACTGAAAGAAGCCCGTTATATATATATATATATATATATATATATATATATATATATATATATATATATATATATAATGTGTATATATATAATACAAAGTCGAAATTTATAGAAAAGCAAAAGATGACAGGTGTATGAACAACAAGAAAATGTATTAGTTTGACGCTCGGGGAAAATGAAGGTTTTTTTACGTTTCGAGCCTACGCTCTTCAGCAGAAAGGAATAAGAGAACATATGAGAGAATGAAAACAACTTGTGAATTTCAGCAAAGCATTTAATACGCGACCCCAGTTCGAGCTTAGTGATTATTACTGTTGTTTTTGGACCTATGAGAATCAGCAGCTAAATCTTCCTCATATCATGCCCTTAAATCAAGATATATATTGTCCTGGAAAAAACAATTTCTGTTTTCATTCTTTTATTAACAGATGTGCGATTCGTTGAGTTCTTAACTATGGTTTACAGAGCGCGATAAATTGCAGAAAGAAACGAATCACTGATGTTTCCATGACGACCTCATCATAATAGATTGGTGCGTGACACACAGTTTTGGGTCCCCCAAATACACTGACCTTCGAATACTTTTTAATGATTTCTGACTCGCACTAGTTTTGTAATGATAATGATGATTTCAATTTCTGGCGCAAGGGCAGCAACTTTCGATTACATTTACCCAGTGTTCAACTGGTACTTGTTTTATCGACTTCGAAAAGATGAAAGGCAAAGTCGAGCCTGTAGAGTTTGAGGTCAAAACGTAAAGAGCCAGAAGGAATATTGCAAAGCATTTCTCTGACACTCTGCTAGCTCCCCATCTTTTAATGGTTCTTTGATTTAGGCACAAAAGCATAAATTTTAGTGGGTGGAGTAGTTGATATTATCACTTCAAGTACGTGAATGATAGTTTATCAACCCTGGAGGAGGGAAAAGCAAATTTAATGAGGGTGGATTTTAACACAGAATGTAATGAGTCTGGAGAAATAACGCAAGACATTTTTGTCCGATCCACTTGTGATTTTGTCAGTCCTTATTGCTATTTTTCGTTTGCTCCTTGGTTCAGAATGTTTTCAGTTATATCACTCTTATTGTTTGCTAATTATATCACTCTTATTGTTTGCTGATGGTCTGCTTCATATGACAAAACGAAGTTTGCGTGTGTTACAATTGTAAACCTTATTTGAAATTCACTTAACAATTTTCTCGTTTCTTTCGTTCTGAACAGGCAAAGCATTTATAGACATGGCGAATATAAAGGCGGGAAAAATGTTGAATAATGAAAATCCTCCAATGAAAAATATTCATATAGAAGACCAGAAGGATACTGCCCACAACAAAGGTAGCCACACCGAATCGAGTCATACACCGGGTGTTAACTGTACAAATGGAGTCACACCAAACGGCACAAATGGTATTAGTGCCAACATTACTGGTACCAATGGCACACACACTACTAACGGAACTCATCCGGACAAAGCTAGTAACGGTAGTAAACCGGCAATGGATTGTAGTGCAATGATAATGTTGTCTATGGATGGTCTTACAGTACCTTGTGCTCCAGTTTTAGTGAAAGCTTTTGATCTGAGTGCTCACAGAACTGCTGTTGATTTAGGTGGTATGTATTACTTTTCATAAAATGTAATAACTACGATTTGCTTTTTATCTTTTTCGAACCTAAAGGCATCTGTAATATATCGAGATCACTTCAACTGTAGACACAGTTAAATCGTTAGCAACATTTAATATAATGTACCAGTAGTAAAGATGCTATAAGCACGTTTCTCTTCCCATTCTCTACTCTTTCATTTTCTCTCTACATATGACTGCTGAAGAAGCACTTAAACGCGAAACGTCGAAGACATTTAGAACGTCTCTCTACTTCAGCGTCAAACTGATAATTTCACATTGTTGTGTTACTGTTCAATCACACACCACGTGCTAACGATTCCGCCAGCTATAAATTAATATCGATATTTCTAACAAGCACAAGAACTGACATTAATGCAGAAGTGTATAATCGATTATCACATCTCCATACATATTATATCGACTCTGGAAAGAGGGGAGATAAAGCTGATTCAGAATTCGAACGTAAATAGTATTAAATTAAGCGTTGCATTATGTCTACCACTCTACCGGTTTTGTATGGAAGCCCGTAGGATGGATTCCTCGTAGAATTCAACTTTCTCACATTCGTCACACAGATTCTATTTGAGAATTATTTTGGGATTGCAGATGTCTGTGGAATACTCGGCTGCTTACACGTCTATTTCAGTAGGCAGACACTTCAGCTAATCAAACACCTAAATGATTATACGTTGTTTTGGGAGTAAGTTCAACACGTACAGACGCATAAACAGGGGGAAAGAGGGTAGTCCAGAAGTCATGAAGTATAAAACCGCAGGTAGACCAAAATCAAAATCTACCTGATTATGTCCACAAATTGTAATATCCCTTCGAACTTGATGAATTTTGGCCCGCACCTTATTTTGTGTATGTGTGTGTTCTTTTTGTTTTTAAATGTTTTTTTTAAATCCTAACTTTGTCTATGTTTACAGGAGGCTCCGGTTTGATAGGTAGGACATTAGCAAGTCACTATCCAGAAATGAATATCACAGTCTTTGATCTCCCATCTGTCGTACAATTGGCGAAAAAACTTTATCCCGAGAATAGCAGTGGTCAAGTGAATTTTGTAGCAGGTAAGTCGTAACGTTGCATCCTGTCCTACTATGTTAAACACTTACGAAGGAATGAAACCTCGGCTCCAATTAGATTATATGACCCCATGTAGTAATAACGCACTCCTTTACATTCTCGCAAATAAAACTGGTAATTTCTAAGGTTGAAACTATTTCATTTTTCCTTAATTTAAAAAATCACCGAAAGAAAAAAGAATTAAAGTATAATCTTCAGGATTAATTCTAGTGACCAAAGTCGACCTCGGTGGATTTTGAAATCAAAACTTACATACGGAAGAAACGCCGTTAAGCATTTTGTCCGGTGTGGTAACGATTCTGGCGTCTTGCTTTAATATATATATGCTTTAAAACAGACTGGAATTTGTGGTATTATTTAGAATTCTGTAGTTACAATTGTTTCATTACAACATGGGAAATACACTATATAAACATAAAATTTATATTAATAGCATGAATATATTTAATTCATTATATAATCCTAACACATACATTAACATTTAGTATCCATTAGATGAGAAATTTCAGAATACATTTCTTAAATAACTCTGTTTATTTACTGTTCAAAGATCTACATTATATATATTATATTTTTCTCTAGGTAATTTCTTCGAGGATGAGATCCCCGATGCTGATCTTTATGTGTTATCACATGTAATCCACGATATGACAGAGAAACAAATAGATATACTACTTAAACGGGTGTATAATAAACTACCTCCAGGTAAGTGATAATTCTTCTATTTCTGTTGTTGCTTCTCGTTACGTTCACTCTAGTTTACATAGTCTAGTATTGCCACTAGTGTGGCATCAGCAAAGTTAAGCATATACTGACAGTGATTTTATGCAGCTAATATTTTATCGTTTTGCTTTTGTACCTTGACTACGTTTGCTGTTAAAACGTTTGTCAAGAATGGTGAATCACGGGTTATGCTGCTGTGTGTGCGTGTGTGTGTGGATTCTTTAACAAGAACAGTGTTGATAGTGACATCATAGTTTCAGTCTACTTACCCTTCATCGTACTGTGGTACGTTTGAGAAGAGCTTGGCTTCACATAGTTTCTGGTACATTTAATTTTTCTAGGTTAGATAGAGCTCTGTTGAATGATAAGTGGGTTGTAGTGTTGGTTCTGATGGATAGACATTAATGGAAGATTTTTATGGATTAAATTTGGAGTCGTTTTATGTTACTAACATTCTGTTCATATTTTTTTTGCAGGCGGAAGTTTGCTAATCTTGGAGAAAACCCTTGATGAAATGAAAGATGGTCCTTCATTTGCAGTGAGCAATGATCTCATAATGTCGTTGATAAGTACTGGTCGTGAACGTTCAGCGAAAGAATATAGGGAAATATTAGAAGAACAAGGATTTACAAATATACAAATCCGTTTAGTTGGTGGATACAATTACTTTGATGCCATACTCTCGAAGAAACCATTTTAATTAAAAAAAAAGTATTAAAATAAAACAAACAATTGTACATTCATACACGTATCACATATACATACATATATTCATACATACACAAACGTGACTATATATATATATATATATATATATATATATATATATAT
>NC_068981.1:26319222-26324208 GCF_001194135.2 Octopus bimaculoides
TATATATACTATGCGTCGCGTTCTACATTAATCTCATAAATATTGACATCGGACATATCTTTTTGTCGTAAAGAAACTTAAAGGGGAACACAACGAACGCGTTACGAGGATGACGACGATGACTATAACGATGATTATTATGATAATGATGAAATAGAGGGAGACTGTGAATTTCTTACTGATTAAAAAAGTGTAGAAACATCGTTTTTCTTTCTGACACACTCACAGATATACACAAAAGGACAAGTATTTTTTTTCAAGATAAGACAATAATAGTATTATTGGTTATATTGTCATATATTTATAGTTAGAGAGATGGAGATATTATCATGTCCCAGTATATTTCTGGTATGTCTATTTTATTATCGATACCGGTGGCATTTGAAACCTTCCCCCACACAACTCATAATTAAAATAATAAACGTTACTTTCTAGTATATGTTAACTCTTCTAGATAGTTTCACAAAACTGCGAGACAGTTATTATTTTTACCATCAACACAACTTCTACTAACACTAATACTATCAGTTGCCAGATGCTTTTATATTGTATTAATTTCCTGGTGTGCTTTTATTCAAAACGGGGGAAGATTAGGCTAACCTCTGTGAGATTTTAATTCAGAAATCCTTTATATAAAACTATAATTATTGACATACTTATATTAAATCCCACTGAAAGAATCCTGTGGAAATGTTTCGCTTTACTTGTTTCTTCTCCCATGATAATAATGTCTTAAATAGCAATTCTAGTTCTTTTAGATAAATGGACATTGTTAAGTGGAGACATACAGACAGCTAATATTGCAACTACGTGAATCTTGCATCATGTTTTCAGCTCATTTTAACTCGCCCGCTTTTCTCTCTTTCTCTCTCACTCAGTAAAATAAGTGATCCGAAACTTTCATTCGTCTGAAGATTCACTCAGTTAAAGGGAGAAGAGTATGTAGCAGCAAATTTTACTTATTTTTATTAGAGAAAGAGAGATGGGAAGTTTAGCTGTGATAGTTTAGCATCCTTTCCCAAAAGCATGTGGAACCACCATGGGCAAACTTTTTGGATGGACATGCCAACGAAAAATTACGAAGAATTATTTTAGCAGTGCGGCCCGCTTCCTGAAAGAAGGTTGCCTATGCTTGATATAGAGGGTATAAGCATTTTTCATCTGCCAAAACAAAGTGGAACTGTTTGAGCACCGGGCTTATAGGTCTTTTTTTAAACTGAATGACGAAATGAATGTAGACAAGAAAGAAGAAAAAAGAGGGGAAATAAACAAAATATTGGAAAGAAAGAAATCATCGACCAAAAATTAATTATTCTTTTTCTTTAATCATGAACAATGTTGACGAAGTTTTCCTTTCTTTTTTCTTGCATATTTTTTAAATTTTTAACTCTCAGCCATTTTGAAAAAGAAGCAAAACAATTTCTTGTCCTCTGCTCAATATCCATCAGAATAAAATATAATTCACCAACTCATATTTGGAAAGTGGGTATTAAGAAACAGTGACTAAAATAATAAGAAAAATTATAATGATCGCGATGACGACGATGATTATGTTAATGATGTATTTTTTTTCTTTACAAGTATGGGTAGTACGATATTATGGGACATTCGAGCGTTTTTCTCTATCTCACACACGCACACACACACACACACATACACACACAACCACACGTGTCCGAAGGACAATATGGACGACCGTAAAATTAACATTGACGCAATTTGTCGATTATTTTATCATAATGACGCAACATCGGCGCAAAGCCGCTACATTACAGAGGAGAGGAGAGCCGGTCGAGAAGAATCAAACCATTGTACTTGACTGGTACTTAATTCTGTTGTACCCGGATGGATTATAGGCAAGATCGTCTTCGTCCAGAAATGTAATTTAAAATATAGCAAAAGACATTTAATCCGACTCTCAACCGATTATTTTAATCCACAGCTCTTAATATAATTAATAACGAAACTAATATTAATAATTATTAATAATAATAATAATACGGAAAAGGAATATATAATTTTTTTGTTTATATGTATTTTTTACTTTGTGTGTAGTGTATGCATGCATGTATGTATGTTTGTGTGTGTGTGTGTTTTTCTTGTTTTATTCTTTACCGTGACAATTTTGAAACAATATCAGTGTGTGCATCTGTATGTATTATTGAGTGTGTGTGTGTGTATTTGTATGATGCTATGTGTGTGTATGTGATTTCATGTTTCTCTGTGTGTATTTCTTAATGATGCATAAAATACTGACGACGAACTGGTGTTAATAATAATAATAATAATGATAATAATGATGATAAAAGTTAATGAGGATAATGATGGTGGTGAGGACTATCATAATAGCAACAATAACAACCATAATGTTATACATCAGAAGAGAGACAAGATAGATGAAAATATTATATATACACGAAATTAAACATTAAAAAAATAAAATATTTAAAAGAATTTTAATAAAATAATAATAAAATATAATTCTTTGATTTCAAAGATTTGTTGTTTTCTTTTTTTCTATTACATTGTTTAGTATGTATGTGTGTCTGCACAAAGATGTACATGCATACTACCTTGTGAACAAATCGCATGTATATAGTGCCGTTTCCTCTACTACGTTTCTTCTTCGTTTACCCTCGTCTTTCTTTTCCTTTTCTCTACTTTATTTCTAAGAAAATTCGTTCCTTTTGGATCGATCAGTTCTGAATTTCAATTTTCTGCTTCGATTCTTCTCGCATTTAAGAAATAATGTTTAATTCTGTCATATGCTCAAGTTACCAGCTTTTGGTAATGGGCTAACAATATTAATCTTTAGCACACTGTAAGTGCATAACGTCACCGTATGAGTTTGTTACTCCCCTAGTAACAGGGCAGGGGAAACAATTCTAGAGAGAATGTAATGTGCTAAATGTTAAAGCAGTGGGTAAGCCGATTTAATCGACTTACATCAAACACCCCCACCCCTTAACCGGTACATGTTTTATTGACCTCCGAAAGGAAGAAAGGCAAAGTTGACTGGGACGGAATTTGAAATTATAGCGCAGAGCCAAGAGAAATGCTGTTGAACGTTTTGACCGATACCCAAACCATTCTGCCAGCTCATGGCCTTTTATTTGAGAATTAATGTCAATGACTACCCTTGCCGACCACCAAAAGGGCGCTCCTTTATTCTTTTTTTTTTTTATGGAGTTCTAATTAGAGGAAAATGTCTTGGTGTTTCAGCTCGGCCAATCTACTTCCTGAAATTATGTTCGTTGCATATAACTCATTTTCCGTCATTATAGGTGCAGCTATGTAGTAAGAGGCTTGTTTCCCAACCACATGGTCCCGAAAGGATGAAAGGCAAAGTCGACCTCGGCGGAATTTGAGCTCAGAACGTAGCGGCAGACGAATTACCGTGAAGCACGTCGCCCTAACGTTTCTGCCAGGTCGCCGCCTTAAGTGTGTGTGTGTGTGTGTGTGTGTGTGTGTGTGTGTGTGTGTGTGTGTGTGTATATATATATACTACCTTGTGAACAAATCCCATATAAATAATGCCGCTTCCGCTACTACGTTTCTTCTTCGTTTAACCTCGTCTTTCCTTTCCTTTTCTCTACTAAGAAAATTCGTTCCTTTTAGATCGATCAGTTCTGAACTTTAACTTTCTGCTTCGATTCTTCTCACATTTAAGAAACAGTATTTAATTTTGTCATGTGGCTAGTTACCAGCTTGTGAAATCAACTAATGTCAATATCAGTTGTTGTAGAAATTGACACAGTATTTCGTGCGTTCTGAGTTCAAGTTCCGCCGAGGTCGACTTTGCCCTTCACCTTTTTGGGGGTCGTTAAATAAACTACCAGTAAAACACTGGGGTCGATGTTAAACGACTAGTCCCCTCCCACCAAATTTGGAGACTTGTGCCTCCAAATAGAAACGATTATATAGAGACTGACAACCTTAAAATAACCAACAGTAAGGTGTGAAAACAAAACCATTAGCTTATTCTAAATGGACGAACATGAGGCAGCGAGCTGGCAGAAGCGTTAACCCCCTGGGCAAAATGCTTAGCAGAACTTCGTCCGTCTTTACATTCTGTTCAAATTCCGCCGATGTCGACTTTGCATTTCATCCCTTTCGGAGTCGATAAAATAAATACTAGTTTTGCACTGAGGTTGATGTAATCTACTTAACCGACCCCCCCCCCCTCAAATTGCTAGCCTCGTGCCAAACATTGAAACCAATATTACATAAACATAGTGAAATAAAATTTTATTCCAATAACGACGTGTAACACGATTTTTGTCCGTGGGAGACAACTGTTATTTCCTATTTGCTTACCCCCAGAAAGCATGAAAAATGGCTAATATTTCCTTCAAATTGTGATTTTGTTAAATTCATTAAAACCCCAAAGAATCCTTCTCAAAACATGACTATGATGCTCCCCCATTACTTCTACTGGTGATCGGAGGTGTGCATATCGTCAGCCACTAAGGGACATGCTCAACTTGTGAAGGTCAAGCAATTGACAAGAAAATCTGTGGTGCTGAGCAGAATATTTGCTATAACGATATTTCTGCTTCAGCAACTCAGTGCGAAATCTGTCTGAATCGTAATGGAAAGTAAGTCAATTTCAAAACACTGATGTCCTGGTCACAAAAACAAAGCTTGAAGGAAATTAGTAGTCATTCCCTTTAATTATTAGAAAGAAGCAAATGAGAAATAACACTTACTGACCAAAGACAAAAAAAAAAGAAGAAAAAAGATTTTAATTTTGCTACACATTGTAATAGCATCGACGTTTAAAATAATGATTTAAATTTTTTGCCACAAGGGCAGCTAGGAAGAGGAGATTAAGTCGATTACATCGACCCCAGAGCGTAACTGGTACTTATCTAATCGACCTCGACAGAATGAAATGCTAAGTCGAACGTAGCAACAGACGAAATACCGCTAAGCATTTAGCCCGGGGTGCTAACGATTCTGCCACCACGCCACCTTATCTACGTT
>NC_068981.1:26324797-26329886 GCF_001194135.2 Octopus bimaculoides
TTTAACATAACAGTAATAGCCCACGAAAATATATAGAAGAGGCACACGCTAGAAGTACTAAAATAAAGTTTAAGTAATAAAGGCACAGTTGTGGACGTGTGGTAGGAAGCTTGCTTCTCAACCACATGTTTCTTCGTTCAGACCGACTGCGTGGCATCTTGGGCAAGTGTCTTCTGCGATGGCCTCGGGTCGACCAAATCCTTGTGAGTAGATTTGGTAGACAGAAACTGAAAGAAGCCCGTCGTATTCATGTGTATATACAGAGTATCCCAAAAGTGACTGATGAGTTTCAATTTTTAATAACTTCCTTAACTCTACAAATAAATGCATGAAATTTTGATACAATATAAAGGACATAATGGAAATTAATATGCACGAGTCATATTTTGCAACACCACTACATCACATGAAAAATGATATCGCTTAAATGGCAGCCATTTTCGGCTTTGCATACTCATGCTCTTTCCAAAACTTGCACCATAACACCCTCAAGGGTTTCAGACCCCACTTCCCTGATTTCTCAATTTATGTTCTCCTTCAGTTGATCCAGGATCTCTGGTTTGTTGACGTAAAGCATCTCATTCAGGTATCACCACAAGAGAAAACTCCGGGCTAGTCAAGTCTGGGGAACTTGAAGGCCATTCAAAGTAGACCTCAGACATGGTTCCAGTAAGCTGGAGCAACTGCTCATACTGTAAGAGAAACAATGCAGTTGCTACGGCAGTACTTTGGAGAGAGAATAATCTCTTGCTACGGCAATGTCAACTGGCCTTCGCGTTCCCTAGAACGTTCTCCAAATGAAGGAGAACATGAATAGAGAAATCAGAGAAGCGGGGCCTGAAATTCTTGAGGGTGTTATGGTGCAAGTTTTGGAATGAGCACGGGCGTACGAAGCCGAAAATGGCTGCCATTTAAGCGATGTAATATTTCATATGAGTTGTAGTGGTGTTGCAAAATATGACTCGTGCATATTAATTTCCATTATGTCCTTTATATTGTATCAAAATTTCATGCATTTATTTGTAAAGTTAAGGGAGTTGTTAAAAATTGAAACCAACCAGTGATTTGTAGGACACCCTGTTTATATATATATGTGTGTGTGTGTGTCTGTCTGTCCTTAAACACCACCACCGCTTGACAACTAATGCTGGCGTGTTAACTAGAACTTCCACTACCCCTGATGTATATATACATATCGCCCAACCACCTTCTTTTGGCCGGGGATCTAAATTAGGGCGGAGAGAACTAATCAATTAGGGCGATCCCAATGCTCAACTGGTCGTTACTTTCGCAATCCTGAAAGGATGTAAGGCTATTTCGAGCGCTGCTTAATTTGATCTCAGAGCGTTCGTCCAGCGTGTTACTGATGCTCTGCAATCTCGCAACCTCAATAATGATAGTAATAATCGGTTCTGAAATCTTCGGCAAGGCGGCTGGTCGATTACATCAACACCAATGCATAAAAGGTACTTATTTTATCGACCTCGAAAAAATGAAAGGCTAAGTCGACCTCGACGGAATTTGAACTCAGGACTTAAAGACAGGGGAATTGCCGCTAAGCGTTTTGATTCTACCAGTTGGTTTCTTTTTGAGCTCAAAGTTTCCTAATACACGAGGATATTACATGAGCAGGACTGCAAAAACTAGAATGGTCATTTTTGCGTATAAGCAAGATGTTAGCAAAACAAAAACAACATAGTGGCAATAACATTTTAAACAAGGAGACTTCCCAAGTAGAAGGGAAACCTCCGAGGGCTACTCGTGAACACCCCACAAATCCACAGCCATTTTGATCACGAAGGTAAGCAGTCTTTCCAAGCTGGTTTCCAATTTTAATAACACATGTTAAGATGTGGCCTAACTATTTGCACTATGCTCGTTGTAACAGTCATCCACTTTTCAACGAACTTGCTGTACTTCAACACTTTATTCTCTGCCCTGTGAAGGCGCATGGCTCAGTGGTTAGAGCGTCGAGCTTACGATCGTGAGGTTGTGAGTTCGAATCTCTGACCGGGCTGCGTGTTGTGTTCTTGAGTAAGACACTTTATTTCACGTTGTTCCAGTTAACTCAGCTGTAAAAATGAGTTGCGACATCACTGGTGCTAAACTGTATCGGTCCCTTTGCCTTTCCTTGGATAACATTGGTGGTGTGGAGAGGGTAAGCCGGTATGCATGGGCGACTGCTGGTCTTCCATAAACAAGCTTGCCCGGACTTGTGCCTAGTAGGGTAACTTTCTAGGTGCAATCCCATGGTCGTTCATGACCGAAAGGGGTCTCCTCGTCCTCAGCATTCTCTGCCCTCACTATCCTTTTCAAGTGAAGCGTGACAGAGTTGATGGGCACGCCACCGAAAATAAAGTGTCTAGTTTTAGCCTTTTCAACCTTTTGCATCATGCATCTTTCGTCAAATCGGAAGGTAAAACTGCCTGCATTTTCCAGCCAAAAGAAGGCGATAGGGGTGATCTTCAAACTTAATTCAAAGGAGAGCAAGATCCGTCCTACGTATGACAGCAGCTGTTTGATATAACTCCACTATTCTGCAATGCTCGGGGACTGGATGGATGAGTGCAACACAGCTTCGTCGGATTGTGTGCATCTCGGAAGGCTTGTTCGAGTTTACCTGGAACCGGCAATGTCACCTGTAAAACTACTACGTCAGGAATTTCCGGGAATTATCCATAATCCTCGGACCATAAGTCCTCCAGAACAGAACGGTCAGCTGATTTTCGTCGACGCCCAGAATTCCTCGAGAATGACACCGCTTTTATCCACAATTAATCTTCCATAAAACGCCAATGTGGAATTTCTGCCGACCGCATTGCTTGACATGAAGAGGACTTCGTGCGCACGACAACGTATCAGCTACCAAGCAGCATGTTCAGGTTTTCGTTTGAAACAGCGTTAGCGCAATTTCGTCCGTCTTTACATTCAAATTCTGCTGCGGCCGACTTTGCCTTACACTCTTTTCGAGTCCGATGAAATAAAAAATTTTGTGCTAAGCCTCACTTGTCCTTTGTTTCGTATTGTCCCTTTCTGTTTTGTGTCCGGCTCTTGTGGCCAATGGAGAAAAAAAAATTATTATCATTATTATTATTATTATTATTATTATTATTATTATTGAGTGAGAGAACAGTGCATGCTATCAAAGTGACACTGGGGTACAAATATGCGAAGTCCGTTATACCCATCATGACTACCCGTCTGATAAGGGTACACCAGGTACATGCATCACAACCATATGTGCGTGACATGGTGATCTCATATCAAGATAAACAGCGCATGACCTCGTAGGTGGGGCCCAGTTAGAACTTTCTTCGGGTCGAGTAGCCCATCCTGCTCAAAAGGTCTCTGAATAAGGTTTGTTTAAGGATGTTGAGCAAAACACCCATGTTTCCAAAGGTGAATTATTCAAACCCCAAAGAATTCCTCTCAATATTATTATTATTATTATTATTATTATTATAATTATTATTATTATTATTATTATTATTATTATTATTATTATTATTATTGTCGTTGTTGTTGTTGTTGTTGTTGTTGTTGTTGTTGTTGTTGTTGTTGTTGTTATTTTCTTTTACTTCTTTCAATTTTGTTTCTATGTCATGCCGATGTCTTCCTGACACTTAGGTCAAATAAACACACTGTATACATTGATAGGCCACTAAACTAAATACACAAGATTTCAAAATTAAATTAAGTTGTGTGGGAACAAAAATTACACGGGCGGTAATCGTTCTCACAGCGACAATGCTCATCTCAATACGTGTGACGTACGATAAAAGCAATCTTTTGCACTCCTGGCATTGATGATAATCCAGAGATCATTCCGAAATAATTTTCAGTTTCTTTTTTTTTTCTTTTTTTAAATCACTCCAAGAGCTGCTACAATCATTAGTATTGTAACCACCTTGAGATGCCACACTTTTTTAAAATTTCAATGAGCAAATCTTTATATTTTCTGCGCTTGCCAAATTCTTTTGCCGAGATATTATGATCAAAAGGAATAGTCAATAATCGATCAATAAACAAACTTTATAGTTTTGATCTTTCACAACAATTTCCGGTTTATTAGCTTGGATGGTTCAGTCTGTATGTACTGGAAAGTACCAAAGAACCGTTAGATTTCCCCCTCATTTACAGCCTCAAGGTGATGCTTATAATCATCATCATCATCATCATCATCATCGTCGTCGTCGTCGTCGTCGTTGTTGTTGTTGTTATTATTATTATTATTAATAATAATAATTATCTATAATGCTCAAATAATTCAACGAAGGAAAGTAAATGTAAATTGCAGTAAGAAAAAAAAAAGGATTATATTAATATTTCTAAATCCGTTAGTGTATGATCAAATCGAATCTTAGCTAGGGATAATCCGGCAAAAAGCAATCCAATTTTCAGGGAGTTAAAATTCAGTTGAGATGGCCTAATTCCCCCAATAAATAAAATACACAAACAACAAATAGAATTATAAAATAATTTTGATTTGGTAAAAGGCCAATTCATTAACAGTGTTGCTTTTGTAGTTGTAATTGTTGTTGTTGCTGTTACTACTGCTCCCGCTGCTCCAGCTGGTTTTATTGTTCCTGCTATTGTATGTTGGCACTCCGTCGCTTACGACGACGAAGGTTCCAGTTGATCCGATCGACGGAACAGCCTGCTCGTGGAATTAACGTGCAAGTGGCTGAGCACTCCACAGACACGTGTACCCTTAACGTAGTTATCGGGGATATTCAGCCTGACACAGAGTGTGACAAGGCTGGCCCTTTGAAATACAGGTACGAGAGAAATAGGAAGAAAGAGTGAGAGAGAGAGAGCACAGCAGGGCTCGCCACCTTCCCCTGCCGGAGCCTCGTGGAGCTTCAGGTGTTTTCGCTCAATAAACACTCACAACGCCCGGTCTGGGAATCGAAACCGCGATCCTATGACCGCGAGTCCGCTGCCCTAACCACTGGGCCATTGCGCCTCCTGTTCCTGCTGTTAATTATTACACATAAGACAGCAAGCTGGGGATGGTGGTACAAATTATTCCTCTCCCTTCAATATTGTTGGTCTTGTGCTTAAATTAGACACGTTTACTTAGTACAGC
>NC_068981.1:26330241-26331565 GCF_001194135.2 Octopus bimaculoides
GTGGTGGTGGCGGCGGTGGTGGTGCGACATCACTGGTGCCAAGATGTAACGGCCCCTTTACATTTCCCTTGGATAACACTGGTGTTGTGGAGAGGGGAGGCCGGTATGCATGGGCGACTGCTGGCCTTCCATAAACAACCTTGTCTGGACAAGTCACAACGAGGACCTCAGACTGACAGTACTTTACGCAATATGCGTGCAGTTCCAAGTAATGCCGATTTTTGCAATGCACCTAGATTTTAGGATATTTCTAAAGTTTTCAGATGTTTCTTCAGCTTGGGTGGCATTGAACCCAATGCTCTGATGACAACAGGGACAACCTTTAAGTTTGGCTCACATAGGTGCCACATCTTGGCAATCTCAGTTCACAGGTCTCCATATTTATCAATCTTTTCTCCTTATTTCAGGAACTATGTGGATCTCCTGACACTGCCTCATTGATTATTAAGCACTTTTGTTTGTCCCTCCTAAATATTATCGTGTCCTGCATTCCGTGCTCTAACATTTTGTCTGTCTGGAAATCAAAGTCCCAGAGGATTTTTGCCTTCCCCTTTCTGTCCATTACCTTTTTTGGTGTATGTTGGTACCAAGCACCCATTACCTCGTATCCATACTTCCGGCATAGTAACATGTGAAGGTATTAGGCTACCTTGTCGCGCCTGCGCTTGTACTTTTTGCACACAAGACTTGCAGAAGCAATAACAATGTGAGTCACGCTTTCGTTCCTCTTCACAATCGAATGCGTGATCAGACGAAACCGATAAGTTAGTTACCAGTGGTTTCGTATCTTTTCTCCGTCACTTTCAGGAACTTTTCGAAGTTTATCCCAATGAGAAGATGAACAAAGTAGCGTATTACACAGCGTACCCCATCGATTGGTTCTTAGGGTCACACATGCGCACGTATGTAACTTTATATACGTGTGTGCATACGTTATGTCTATATTTGTTTGTATCTACTTCTATATCTTTCTATCTATCTATCTATCTATCAATATATACATATATATATATATATATATATGTATGTATGTATGCATGTATGTATGCATGTATGTATGTACATACGCACATAAAAACCTAAATAAACACATATGTATACATGAGTGTGTATGTGTATGTAAGCGTGTGAGAGTGGGAATGTGTATGTGCATAAATATATAGATTAATTTATATACGCATTTATATATATATATATATGTATGTATATATATGTATATATATATATATGTATATATGTATGTATGTATGTATGCATGCATGCATGTACGTATGTATGTATGTATGTATGTATGTACGTATGTATTATGTATGTATGTATATAT
>NC_068981.1:26333958-26336505 GCF_001194135.2 Octopus bimaculoides
ATCAATATCTGTCCTGGCACCCGTTTCACTTCAACATTAAACATAATCAACAACAAAACACTCACGTTTGCAATCATACAAATACACACACACGTACACACACACACACACACACACACACACACACACACACACACACACACACATACATATCTAAATGAGTATGCTTGTGTATATAAATATATGTGTGTGTGTATGTGCGTGTGTGTGTGTGCGCGCGCACGCGTATGTTTGTGCGCTTGTGTGTCTGCGTGTATGTATGTATGTAAGTATGTATGTATGTATGTATACATGTATGTATATATGTATGTATGTATGTATGTATGTATGTATATATGTATGTATATATGTATGCCTGTATATACAAACGTACACACCCACAAAGATTATATTGCTATCGGTTCTAAGGAGTTTGTTTGTACTTCCATGTAGGGGCCAACTTTGTATAACCCTTTGTCCAAGACACGGATATTCGTGTAAATATTCATCCTTAGTCGGTTTACAGGGTAAGGCCCTTTATACCAAAGACAATATACTCAGTTCTCTATCACTCCTCTTTTCTTTTTTCTCCCCTTTGTCCTCCCGCCCCTTCTCTGCCGACCTTCCCCGCCATCTCCCCTCCCACACTTTCTCCCTTAACTTCTCTCTGTCTCTCTCTCTCTTTCCTTTCTTCCTCTCTTCATATTTTCTATCATCTGTTTTCTCTAACTCACCAAGTCTCATATGTGTGTGGCGTTCGGAGACAAATATTTTCTTTTACTTTGATATACGATCTCTTACACTAAATGGACCTCCGTCGCTTTCGACACTGATCATTCCAGTTGTTCGATTAATCGGGCGTTACATATTATCCCCGAGTCATAAGTATGTGAAATATCGTTGGGTATTTCACAGATACACATACCTCCTTTAGAGTAGTCAGACCCGGCTTGCCATTTCGTAAGAGATGACCAGTTACCTCCAATTATAGTTACAGGCCACCTTACATCACTGTCAAGTGGTGGAGGACAAGCAAACACAAACATACACTCGCGCGGGCGTGTGTGGGTCTGTGAGACAGGCTTCTTTCAGTTTCCGTCTACGAAATACACTCGCAAGGCATTGGTCGGCCCGAGGCTATAGTAGTAGACTGTGGAATTGAACCCAGGAACATGTAGTTGAGAAGTAAGCTTTTTACTACACAGCTACGCCTACGCCTATTACGCAATCATTATTTATATTCATAAGGCGGCGAGCTGGCAGAGACGTTAGCACGCTGGGCGAAATGCTTAGCGGTATTTCGTCTGCCGTTATGTTCTGAGTTCAAATTTCGGCCTGGAATTACAATGATTTCTTACTAAACAATTTAAGGCGGTCAAGTGAAAAGCCTTTAGAGCGACGTGTAGATTACTTGACAATAATATTTGAAGTTCTCTGCATTTTGAGTTCAAGAGTCCCGGTGCCTTTTATCCTTTCAGAATCAAAAATAAAATACCAGTTCTGTACTAAGGTCCATTCATCTCACCGTTCTCGGCCGAGACTATTTTCACTGAATTACATCGGTGTCAATTAACCAATCGTAGTTTGTGAATAGCAAAGTTTATTATAGGAGAGTTTGATCTTTGAACGTAAATATCCTGAACTAAATACCACAAGAACTTTGGTCCAAACACTCTGTCGATTCTGCCATCTATTATTACATTAGGTGAAATTTCCTTTAAAAAGCAAAAAAAAAAAAAAAAAAAAAAAATCAACTTTCTCCACTTTTAACAGATCATCTGATGCACTGATTCTTAATGTTTCGCAACTAGGTGTCCCCTCACATGGACTGGGGTTTTATAAACGACTCCTCCTATGGTTTGCAAAGAACAATAGAAGCATTGTGCCAATAATAGACTCACACACTGGTTCTCCTTTTGTTTATCGTCTTGAGTTGTCCTCTGATGTTTTTGATTTATATTAGCCCTTGTGGCCAATAAAAAGAATTTATTTATTTATTATTATTTTTGTCTTCTTCAAATTTTCTTCCATTTCTGCCGAATGTTTTCCGTATACCTAGAGCAGAGACGCTCATTGTATGCATTCCCAGTTTACATACGCAAATTCGCAGGTAAAATATGTGTAAAAAAAATGAATAAATAAATAAATAAATTCATGAATGGATGTTGTTTTCACAGCGATAATGCTCTTTTCAGTACATGAGTCGTTCCAGTTAACACGATTCTTTGCACTTTTTATTATTATTATTATTATCATTATCATTATTATATGAAAACTCACAGCTTATTTTGCTGGGTATGATGGAAAGTGTCAGCTGTCCACTATCAACAGACTAAGGTGACACTTGTTTACTGGTCATGCTCCAAGAACTCTGCGAAGAATGTTTGCAGTTCCAAGCAATGCTGATTTTTGTAGGTGTTCTACTTTCACACTTGCACCAATATATTTTAGTCATGTTGGTAGTTCAGTGCTGATACTTCCAAGTGCACCAATTACTATTGGTATCACGTCTGCTCTTTTCATTGACCACAGCGGCGGCGGCGGCAACGGCGGCAACGGCGGCAACGG
>NC_068981.1:26338500-26339690 GCF_001194135.2 Octopus bimaculoides
TATATATATATATATATATATATATCGTTGCTATTATGTTAAACTGCGCATGTCCAAATTTGGCCAAATGCGTCCTTTTCAATATTTATCTTTACTTGTAATAGCTGGTTCTTTTAGTCAAACTATCGTATTTCCAGCTTGTTCAGATGCCAAGTTATCAAAAATTGTCAAAGTGCTGTACAACGGTTTTGCTATGGAACGGTGAAACTATTTTGGGACTTATGATACTAGCAACGATATATATGCTTAGGTTGAGTTTTGACCGTGTTTGAAACCTTCAACGAGTTTTCATGTTACTTCTTGTTTCTCGCTCTCCGTTAACATTGAGATCTGTAAATTGTGCCCTCTATTATATCACATATGCTAGAAATATCAGCTAAATCCTCTTCTAATTTCATCTGCTAGTCATGCGCTGAACAGCACCGATAACAACAACTTAAAATACATCGAAATATTACTACAGCTTCATAAGATCAACGAGGAAAAGAACATTAATGACATCAATGTTTCTATGTTGCTTCTTTTGTTTAGTTAGAGGTTGTACTTTATCACGTAGATCAATGAACAAAGACTGTCCGGTGATTGTTTTTCTGCAGCGACTCACACGCACTCCTTCTTTGTTATTCTCGCTATCGGTAATGCAATAAACCAGCGATATTACTTCTGTGTAAAAACTACGACCAACGATGCTAACGTCTTACTTTGTAAAATTACTACTACCACTGGTACTACTACTACTACTACTACTAATAATAATAATAATAATAATAATAATAATAATAATAATAATAATAATATTACGACTTGCATTGTTTGCAAGCCGTAGTTGCTATGAAATCCGCCTGGCATTTCTTAAGTGCTTTGCCCACCCCATGTCTCCCAAATGGTCACTTAAATATTATATGTCATTGTTGAGGTCATCACCCTCAGTGGAGAGATGTTACTATTACCCAGAAGCCTTTATTCATGAGTGTGGTCCTCAACTTCCCGATATGTGACCGCCTGCGAATGGCACATAAACTCTTAAAGACGTAATCTCCATTGTTTTCGGAGGTTTTTTTTTTTCTTTAACCAAAGTTCCTAAAGAACTCAAGTTCTTATTGTTGATCCGTTTGTAGTTAATATAACTTTTGCATATACACACATATAAGTATGCG
Organism: Octopus bimaculoides; assembly: GCF_001194135.2. Taxonomy (NCBI): domain Eukaryota; kingdom Metazoa; phylum Mollusca; class Cephalopoda; order Octopoda; family Octopodidae; genus Octopus; species Octopus bimaculoides. Next base: position 26,339,658 of record NC_068981.1, read on the forward strand.
TACGAATACGTGTGTATGTGTGCGCAGATATAT
>NC_068981.1:26339918-26342782 GCF_001194135.2 Octopus bimaculoides
ATATATATATATATACATATATATATAGGCGCAGGTGTGGCAGTGTGGTAAGAAGATTCCTTCCCAACCACATGGTTACGGGTTCAGTCCCACTGTGTGTGTGTGTGCGTAAATACCATATGTAGCTGTGTTAAATATTTCCAACGATTGACTGAACGGAAGCAGCGCAACCCTATATAAATATAAATATTCGAAAGCCTTACAAAATACGAATAGTCAAGATTTGATATGTCGTCGAATACGGAAAATGCGTAGTTCATTCATTTACTTATCATTATGCGCAGAACACATGATATTTTCATCTGCACCCATCATAATATACGTGAAGTTACCATGTTTTCAGTACAGCGCGTAAAACTCACATATATGAAACGGAAGTGGCTCTTGTTGTTGCTGTAAAGTAAATATATATGGTTTAAATACATGATAAATCTATTAAATACTATGATAAATCTATTACATAGGTGACTGAATAGGCTAGCCTTTTGATAGTTGAAAATTAATCCAATAAAATGTCATGGATATATCTGTAAAATTTCACTAATTTTGGTATTTTAGTTGAAACTGAAGACATTCTCTGATTGAGTCTAACTCACAAGAAACATAGATTACAACTTAAGGAACCATTAATGCACATTATAATGAGCGTTATAGAAATGCCCGAGTGATTATATGGTTGTGGATATTATCGCACTTTAACTTCCAAATGTATTTCGAAAGCGAAGTTGTAAAGCTGAATGTCTAGACGTAAATGTATGCCTTATATATCTTTTGTTTCTCTTCAAAATGCAAGAATGGCTTTAGCTATATAAACTAATACTTTAAAAAAAGACAGATGTTAGGACGATAATAATTACAAAGTGAAGCTGTGTTTTCACTGGGAAGATTTCTATTAATACTGGTTATATTAGCAGCTAGTCTTTTTGTGCAAATGCAGGTTACCTTTAAAATGACTTCAATGGAAACTACATTTGCATCAGAATTCAATGATTTTTACATTCTAAAGAGTGATATTAACAATTATAAGGTTGATTTATCAATTTTGAAGAAGCATCACTGTCCATTAAACGTTTTGCAAAGTGCTACCTGAATCTCTCAGGATCTATTGCAGCTTTTTTAAAATTTTGATAATAAAAGACCAGAATTATTGGATTACTGAAAACAGTGTTATCGTTATTTATTAACTAACAACCGAATAAAACAATTTATCACCTACATAATAAATATGGCATACTCAGAAACATGGTCACATATTAAAAACCCATTTGTTTATCAGCACCAAAACCTTATCAACAAAGCCTTCCTTCTTTGTTTACTTGTGATGTTTACTCATTGTACTGATGATATGACATCACGCTTTTTTCACGTGTACACACGAATGTATCATGTGTTCTAGGTATAGTTATAAATGATTGAAAATGAGGTGCATTTTCGAACGTTACTTTTTCAGTTATTTCAATTACCATTTAAATTACCATTTAAATTACCATTTAATTAAATCTAGAATATGATCAACTATTCATATCGGACCTCACTGAAAAATATTTCTCGCTTCCTTACTGTTTGGAAAGGAATCAAGAGAGTGTGACACCACTCATATGCACTAAACTCCTCCTTTCCCTCACTCCACTCCACTCCACTCCACTATCTCTATTCTAATTTATTCAATTCATTCATTTCCATTTGCTACACTCGGCTCACGCTACACTTGTCTCTTTCCAATCACTCCTTTTCACACAATCAACTCAAATCTCTTCACCATATTGACTCTACTCCGCACTCAACACTTCACATTCCACCCCACTCCATTCCACTCACTGCATGTTCGAATATGTTCGAAAGTGAGACTGGCGAAGAACGGCAACAGGAACAAAGAGAGCAAAATGTGATACGTTTATAAATAAAATGTGTCAGTTGTTATATATGTTTGTTGCTTAATTTCGTTTACTTTGCCTTCGATTTATTTTTGTAGAGGATTGAGTATTTGTTTACGTATTAAGTTAGGTCAAAAGTTATGCAATATTCTGTTCACTTATTTGTTTTATTCATCAAGTCACAACAAAAGCAGCCAAGCAATCAGAGTAGTGGCCATCGCATTGCACTGTCTGAAACCACCTTTCTGCCAGTTCTTTGATCCCATGCCGACAACAGTTTTCGCTCTACGAAGCAAAGAACTCCGTCACTGAAGCTTCCACCTCCTCTAGGTTGATGAAGAGTCGCGAGCGCAGGAAGTTAGCCATGGATCGGAACAAGTAATAATCCGAGAGAGTTGGGTTCGAACTATATGCTGGGTGAAGCGTCAGTTTGATTCCCTCGAGTTCCTGGAATTTATTACGGGTCGCTTGAGTGGTATGAGGTCTTATGTCCTTTTATTGGAGACGAACTGGCTTTCTGTTAAACAATACCGAGTATTTATGCCGCACAATGTTTTTACGTTTTATGTCCATGTGTGTATATTTAATTCTGTGCATACTTAAGTGAATATATATATATATACTAGCAGAAATACCCGGCGTTGCCCGGGTTAAAGAGAATAATGAAATCTAAAAACGCCGTCTAGACTACGCATCATCTTTATATATAGAGATTATATACACACACGCACCCAAACACACGTATATATATGTATATCAATATAAATATATGAAAGTCAATGAAGTTTCGTAAAAGAAGGTGATCACGTACATACTTTCTTGCTATTGTGATTATAACACCTCATTGTAAACTATGTTCCTTGTTTTCCCTTGTGGAGCATATACAAATAGGTTTTTTGTTGCTGCCCACTCTTGAGCAGCCAACATACAGTTGTCCATGTGAGAAGCAGGGCTCTTCCAAGAGAAGACCAGCTACAGACAGTGTTTGAC
>NC_068981.1:26344191-26349570 GCF_001194135.2 Octopus bimaculoides
GAATCTATCCACATGTATGTGTACGTAAATGCATGTATATATATGCATATATATATAAATAGAGTTATTAATATTTCTAAGTCTCTCTAAAGGAGACTACGGCAGCGGTACTGGAAATTAATAGTTATCGCCAAGCCAACATGGCAGTCCCAAAATTAGGACGAAAGCTGCCGTGAATTAGCTCCAAGAAGCCATCGCCTCTAGCTAGCTATGTGACACACGAAACCTGTGTCCTTTATAACCTTCGAACAGGGGAGGTCAGCAGTGTCCCCCTGCTGGTTTGGCATCTGCAGACTAGACTAGTTTCAGGGTGTTGCCCCTTGTCAATGCAGAGTAGCCAAGCCTTAGCCAGGCGGCGCTGCTGACTATCTGCTCGAAGGTTATTTATCTAATTTCAGTGGAATCTATCCACATGTATGTGTACGTAAATGCATGTATATATATGCATATATATATAAATAAGTATATATATATATCTGCTCCAGTGTGTGTGTACGTGTGTTTTGTGTATCTATAGGTTGTGTATATGTGAAGGCTCGTGGCTTAGTGGTTAGGGTATCCGGCTCACGATCGCGAGCTCTTCCTCCATAAGGTGTTTGGGCCGAGACTATAGTGGAAAAAATTTGCTCAAGGTACTGAAATTTCATTTAATTCCCAAAGTTCTTGTTAACGTGATATTAAAGGTGCAGAAGTATACCTGACCAAACTGGTACAACGGAGATGAGGCGATCCTAAGCACATATGCACCTGGTTTCAGAAACCCTAGTGTTTTTAACCACTCGGCCACTCCTCCGTTCAATTTCTTTACTTGAAAAAGTGCGTCAGTCTTAATGACATAAATACTATAAACACATCCAAATGCTTTCATTTTGTTTTTTGTTTTTCCTTTTAGTTTTATTTCAAATTTGATTTATTTTATTTTATTCATTTTACTTATCTATTGATTTTATTTATTTGTTATCTTAACATATTTCACTTCTCCCACCAAATTACGTATTTTACATTATTCAAATTTCCTTTATGTAGATGGGTTTTCTTTTCTGTCCGTGTTTTGAATTACAACTTTTTCAGATAGCAACGACCTTCTGAAAGATAGGTTTTGCGAATCAAGTCAGAAACAACCTTTCTAAATATGTATCCGTTTTATTTGTTTTTTTCCCCTCCTGTGTTGCAGGCTATTAACGAAACCCTTCATGAGTCGCTTAACTTGTACCTGTTAGAAATAACAGCCAATTTACCCTCAAATCACTCATTACCACTTTTCAAAAAGACATTTGAAAGACTGAATATTTCGTCCGGGGTGCATAATGACTGCAAAATGATGGAGAGACGATAGTTAGAAAAAACGTTCTCGAAAGGTCTAATTGTTCATGGATCACGTTGAAGTTGAACAATAATGGTAGCAACAGAATGAGCCAATGTGAGTGCGTCTACCGGGTCGCTCAATTTGCTGTGAATATCATTTAAATTTCTCTCATATCACACCTTGTTGGCTTTAAAAATAAAAATAAAACAAGGTCATATTGAATAATGCACAATAATGTAGTCGTAACTAGACACTCAACAGAAAAAAAAATTAAAGCTGGTATTGTTCACTAGGCCATTAGCTGCGTTGTAATAGTAGTGGTATATACGCTATATGGCTGAATGATTAACAAATTAGGCGCAGGCGTGGCTATGGGCGCAGACATGGATGCTTGTAAGAAGTTTGTTTTCCAGCCATATGGTTCCGGGATCCCTCCCACTGCATGGAACCTTGCACAAGTGTCTTCTCCTATGACATCGGCAGGCCAAAACCTTGTAAGTGAATTTGGTAGACGGAAACTGAAAGAAGCTCGTCCTATGTATGTATGTATGTATATAGTTTTCAACGGCAAAATTTGCTATAACGGTTTGACTCAGCCGTCAAAGAACTGGATACATTACCCACGACGGCTTTCCTCAGTTTCCGTCTAAACCTGTTTCACTCACAAGGTTTGAGTTCATCTATGCTAGAAACCATTTAATTGCGAAGCTATCGTCTTAGTCACACAACCAGGAACGGCTTATATTTGCAGAGAAAAGGGCCGAAAAAAAATATTGCTTTATAATTATGTTTTATCTTGAAGTTCCGTATCTGTATATTCGTTACCCCACATCATATCTCGTTCATTTCTTTCTAGAATCGTTTTCAAGCATGAACCGTCATTCCTCTATATAAACTTATAAATAGAATTCGTAGAGCATGGAATATAATATCTTGCAGTAATTGTCAGGCGGCGAGCTGACAGAATCGTTAGCACAACTGGAAAATGCTTAGCAGCATCACTTTCGTCTTTACGTTCTGAGTTCAAATTACACCGAGATCGACTTTACCTTTCAAGGTCGATAAAGTAAGCACCAGTTGAACACTTGCGTCGATGTTATCGACTTACCTCGACCCCGACATTGCTGGATTTGTGTCAGGGTTTGAAACCGGTATTAAAGCCTGCTTGATTAGGGTTGGATTGACTATGTCGAAATATCAATAAGAACAACAACAGGGTTACATTAGTGTTGTAAACCAAGGTATAAATACAAACATGATTACCTAAAAGCTTAAACGAATATAGAATCTATGAGTCAAAAAAGAAAACCACATGGCCGGTGGACGAGCTAGAATCAGCAGCCAAAATCCCTATCAAATATCCTCATCACCGTCGTGTTGGAGATATGATGTGACCGTAGACATAGACAACACCGACAACAACAACAACGACAACAGTGACAACAACAAAACCAATACAACAAGCAAACCGCACCTACTAGAACCACAAGATTTTAGAATGATTATCAGCGAGGTGCCGTTCTTCAATAGGTATCACTTATTTTTAGCTGGGTGCACAAGAGTAAGGTGAAAAAAAAAGTGCCAGACCCAAATACACAAAGTGCCACCCTGGTCCTGGAACATAATCAATGTTCTTACGTTCGTGAATCGAACAAGGTTACCATTAGGACGCGCACCTTAAAAAAAAAACGCCCCAAACGCTCTAAATAGAGGACGATATATAGAACTCTGTAGTACACCGATAAACAAAATTATACGATGGCCTCAGAGCTGGAACACATTCGATCAAAAGTAGGTGTGTTAGTTCAGGCCTGTGACCGTAGAAATAGGCAACAACAATAACAACAAAGCCAATACAATAAGCAAACCGCACCAAATTCAGTAATATAACAAGAGTTTTCTTTATTTTGTAAAAGAAAGAAAAGGGGAAAAAATGCTCCGTTTACAGCTAGAATTGAAGGCTTATTTGTCTCTTAATTATAGACTAAGCATTTCACTAGTGAAATTGGATTTATGGATTTTCACCTGAACTGTCATTAGAAGGATTTAATTAGAGAGTGAGCCAGGCTTCACCTCACCGATTTTCTTATCATCTATCTATCTATCTGTCTATTTATCTATCTATCTATGTATCTAACTGTCTAGCCGTTTATTCACCTATCAACATATCTATTTATTTACCTACATACATACGTATGTGTGTGTATGTGTGTATGTGTGTGTGAAAGAGAGAGAGAGAGAGAGAGAGAGAATGTGTGTATATGTAAATTTATGTTACATACCTATCTGTCTATCTGTCTCTGTAGATATATACCTAAACGTGTCAATGTATATTATATGTCTATATTATATAGGAATATAATGATAGATAGATAGATAGATAGATAGATAGATAGATAGATAGATAGATAGATAGATAGATAGATAGATAACTTTCACGGTGGGCATCGGCAAGGAGGCGAAATAGATATGTAGGTGGATAGATAAACACACGCACACACACACACGTGTGTGTGTGTGTTGATATGTTTTCATGTGTATGTGTGTATGTGTGAGCGTATGTATGTGTGTGCGCGTGTTTGTGTGTCTGTATGTGTGCATATAATTAGATAGAAGGCGTTGGATCATCTAACCGAATTTTTAGACAATATGCATGTGTGTGACGCACACACGCACACACACACGCATACACACACACACACACACATATATATATATACACACATATATATATATATATATAGTGAGAGAGAGGGAGAGAGAAACAGACAGATAGAGAGACAGATACATACATACATACATACATACGTATATACATACATACATACGTATATACATACATACCTACCTACATACATACATACATACATACATACATTGATGTAGGCATTACATACATATACAGACACAATATATACTTACACACCCATGAATCTACAGTTTTACTTTTCTTTTGTTTAGCGTGAGTATATGTCTATGTAGGTGTACGCGGGTGTGTGTGCGTGTGTGTGTGTGTGTGTGTGCGTGTGTTTATTGGTCTGTTTGTGTGTTAGTGAATGGACACTGAATCACCTAATCGAGTTTCTTGACAATACATTTTACATATGTATGCAAACATCCATATATACACAGGAATAGATATGTATGTATGTGTTTGCGTGTGTGTGTATGATTTTAAGTGTACGAATGTATATATATGTATATTATTGTGTATTTGTGTGTCTGTGTGAATATGTGATGTGTGTGTGCACATATGCATATAAATATATATTTGTATGTGTATGTGTATATAGACATTAATTTATTTATTTGTATGTATATATATATATATTATAAATATACAGGGATTAGCAATTGAGTTGCTTCTCCAACATACTGAAAATTTAGAAATAGCAGTCAAAGAACTACTGATTCCAAACTACAAATTTTTCTCTAAAGTGGATGGCTATATATATATATATATATATATATATATAGTTCAAAAAAAACAATAACAAAAAAACAAAAAAACAACAAAGTGAGGACGTGATATGGATAGTATTATTGGACGCTCAGGAAAGGAAAGAGAGAGTGTATGACGTTTCGGGCGTAGCCCTTCGTCGGAAAGATGGAAAGTTCGGAGAATGGAAGAACGGAGAAAGAGGAAAATGGTATATATATATATTTGTGTGTATATATGCATATATATATATATATATATATGTATATATGTATGTGTGTGTGAGTGTGTGTATATATATATTATATATATGTATATATATGCATGTATGTAGATATATTTTTTTCTATTTATTTGTATATATATATATCTGTGTTCACACACATATGGGCATTGCATGCGTGTACGCATATTAAACATATAAATCGATAAATAGATTGTGGGTTTGCCTATATGAGACAGCTGATGAAGGGATACTCCAAATGGCTTTCCGTTTTCCTATGTGTTCGTTCCGTTGTCTGTAGTTCATTGTTCTAACGTCCTGTACCCTGATATGCATATATATACACATGTAGATGTAAGTATGTACATATATGTGTGTATACATGTATATATATTCTTTGTATTATATATA
>NC_068981.1:26349580-26350151 GCF_001194135.2 Octopus bimaculoides
TATATATGGATGGATGGATGTATATAAAATGTACATATATATATATATATATATATATGTATGTTAATGTTTGCTTTTATGTTCAGATATACTAAAAACAATTTCATATGAACCTGGTGGGTTATATATATATATATGTCTTTGTACGTACTTCCATGTGATTGTATGTGTGCATGAGTGCGCGCGCGTGTCTGTATATGTGTGAGGGTGTCTGAGTTTGTGCGTGCTTAGGTCACAGCTATATAACTAATAATTAAATTATAATTCCTGTTGTGTACTTTTCTACTAGTATGTAAATTCAAACTCAAGCATACACACACACGCATACACATACATACATACACACACGTGTGCGCGCGCATATATATATTTATAGTAGATTTGTGTGTGCATGTGTGTGCGTGTATAGTAATTATTTGGGGGAATAGAGGGTCTCAAAGCATATAATATTTACATATTATTTATGGCATTGTGCTTCGAGATCGAATATTCCTAAAATGACTACATACATACTTTTATATGTATGTGCTTGTGTTTGTGTATGTGTGTGTGTGTATACATATATATATAT
>NC_068981.1:26351198-26352237 GCF_001194135.2 Octopus bimaculoides
TATATATATATAAATTAAAAACGTAAAATTAAAACAGAACACAAAGGATTCCGCGGTACACGTGTTTCAAGCTTTATACACAAACCGTCGTTGCATCATTATATGAGTATATAATTGATAGACAGGATGGTTTAAAGCTATCTTCAGCCGAAAATATATTCTTTCCCAGGGTTATATCACAAAGAAGAAATCACAAAGAAAAAAGAAAAAGAGAGAGAAACAGGAGAGAGGAAAAGGGGAACTCCACTTGGTGTTATCCATTGTAATATCCATTGTAATATGTTTATCCTTTAAGTTGATACATTTACATAAAGGTTCATATATATATATAAGGCACTTCTGTGCTGAGGCACCGGGTTGGGTCCAGATTAGAACGCATTCACAGGAGCTATAGATGAATTCAAACATTGGGTATTGTTCACAACGGAACATGTGCAACTTGTGGAAAGGTATAAGGTGTCTTTCAGTTGGAGGATTGAAAAGGCATGTCAAAAGAATTCATACTGTGGCTCCTGTCCACTGTGCCAGCCAGCACAGCTGTGTGCATTATGCAATAGAATGTGCAAATCTTTGGCCGAGCTCAAGAGTCATACAAGTGCCTCACCTTACATCATCGATGACGCATGTCAATGATTCTTTCTAGCAATGGCTTTGTTTGTATACGAGAAAGCAACCACTAGCCTAGCGAATCATGCATGTACTCCCATTACATCATTTTCATCTACTAATTACTCCAGCGTACGGGAGCTTTAGAGATAGAATGGGGCATGCCAACGCTAGGCCGAAACAGCTGTAAGATTTTGTCCCTTCTCTAATTGCTAAATGTCCTTTAAATTTGAAATCTTAATATGTTGATATGATATGGTATGTCATAAGTGTCTGTATATTGTGTTTTTTGTCAATTTAGTTATAAAATAAACAAATTAATCAACGGAATACAGTGTCTGCAAGTTGATGAGTGCCTCATATTCCCCTCCATTTTCTTATTGCTATATATATATATATATATAATATTAAGATTCATTTGAACAAGGCACTT
>NC_068981.1:26352399-26354698 GCF_001194135.2 Octopus bimaculoides
TATATATATATAGTAAATCCATATATATATATATGTGTGTGTGCATATATATATACACACACACAAACATATATATGTATATGTGTGTGTGTGTGTGTGTGTGTGTGTGTGTGTGTGTGTGTGTAAACAGGAAGAGAGAGAGTGAGAGAAGAGGTGTATAAACATGAAAAAAGATCCACGATGTTTAAGATCTCAATATTAAATGATCGTAAAACTCTTCAACATTATTAGATTGCAATAAATTCAAGTGGAAGCAACTTGCATGTATATACATGATCGACTAACTCGAACTTTTCGAGTAACATACGTAGAATACAAAGCAGAATATATATAAGCATCTGTATACACATACACACGCATATATATATATATATATATATATATATATATATATATATATATATATATATATATATATGTATATATGTACACAAATACATATCGATATACATATATACACAGATATGCAGGAAGTAAATAGACATCTTTAATTTTCAAAATCTTTTATTTAATACTCAAAGCGAAACAATTGAAATGTATTCGATGGGTAGGACTTCATATTTTAGTATTTAGTTGCCATTCCCTTTGCGGCTTTTAATTCAGAAACTCTTTTTGGCATTGAACTGATGAGCTTTGTGATTGTCTTTTGTGAAATTTCTGCCCACTTTTCACGCAACAATCAAAACAATTCATCTTTAGATTTAGGTTTCTGTTGAGTTTTTCGTATAGCTCTATCTAGTATGCTCCAAAGATTTTCAATTGGGTTCATGTCAGGTGAATGGCTCGGCCAAGGAAGCTTTTTGATCCCATTTCAGTCAGCTATTGTTGATTCCTTTTCGCTGTGTGGCATGGAGCCCCATCTTCCATGAATAAAAAACTTATTTTTCGTTATATTATAGTGTGAATACATCGGAAGTAGCCCTTGCTTAAGTATTTAAATCCAACGTTATTGTAATTTTAGTATATCATTACTATGCATCTTATAAGCTCACCTGCCAACTTTTGTTATCCTAGAATAAAGGAGACTGCTGTAACGGCATTTTGAACCACTCTGTTAAACTCTACTTGCCTCAGCCAATTAGTTTGCAAAATTCAGTCGGGACGTGAAGACAATCTGGAAGCTGGCTACGTAATACATGTTTGCGTTAAACTGGGCGCGAAAGCGTTATAAAAACTTATGAAATGCTCTAGACTGCTTAGAGACTAACTGGCATAAGAGGCTTGACAAAGCAAGTCTCCTAGAAAGCTCATGATGACCCCGCTCTTTTCAACCACAAGGGTATCATCTACATCCATTGGGTTCTCTCTGACCAGACGGTCAACAAAGAGTATATTTTGGATATTTTGAGGGAGCTCAAGAAGAGATTTCGTCGCAAAAGGTCGGAGCATCCGCACCAGGACAATGCGACAGTCCACAATTCCATCCTGACAGAGATGGTTACCTCACTACACTCCAGGAGAGTGCATCGGTTCACATTTCCATCCTGATAACCAACTATTTGACAGAGATGGTCATCAAAACTGACCCTCCCACTTCGCACAGTCCAAACCTCGTTCCCTGTGACTTTAGGCTGTTCACCAAGTTGAAGAAGATGAAGTAGGTTGTGACAAGGGTCCTGGACACCTTCACTTTGAAGGACTTCTTTGGGGCCATCACAAAGTGGTTGGGACCATCGCTATGTGAGTGGAGAACTGTGTGTTGTTAGACCGTTTCTTTGCACGCTGTTGCAAGTCACGCCGAGCTCTGGAACTGCGCTGCTTTTGATCCAAACATCAACTGTTTGATCATAGGTCTGTTCGATCATGTTTGATTTTCGGCCAAACAACAACAACAGAAACTACTGCTGCTGCTACTACTACTACTACTACTACTACTACTACCTCTAGCAAGACACTTTATTTCACATTTCTCCAGTCCACTCAGCTGGCAAACCTGAGCTGCACACGAATTTCAAAGGGGCCAGCGTTGTCACATTCTGTGTCACACTGAATCTCCCCCGAGAACCACGTTAAGGGTGCACGTGTCTGTGGAGCGCTCAGCCACTTGCACGTTAATTTCACGAGCAGACTATTCCGTTGATCGGATCAACTGGAACACTCGTCGTCGCAACCGACGGAGTCCCAGTATAAAGTTTGCTCGTTCAGGATTAACCAGACAGAAAGAACACCTACCATAACTGCTGCTACTGCCGCTTTTACTGCTACTATTATAATCAGAGCCTATACGTGGTCGTTGCACTTACAAGAAATAACAGGGAATTATCCCTTAAATTATACACCATTCCACCACCACCACCAC
>NC_068981.1:26354754-26356232 GCF_001194135.2 Octopus bimaculoides
TAAATCCCTAGATACGCACCGGACAAAAATAAAAGGCGGAATCGTCATGTTTGGAATGCCTTTGACTTCAGATCTGTACGGACAGTACTGAACTGGCAGTTAGCCACAAGAATAACACATCCATCACTACTACTACTACTACTGCTGCTACTACTACTACTACTACTACTACTACTACTACTACTACTACTACTACTCATCGACATAATATGAACTACGATAACAGATGCAAAATCGGGATTTTAATTCGGTTAGGTGTCATAGCGGGGTCAGGTGTCAGAGTTTGCGAGGTCAAATGTCGGAGAGAGGTCAAGAGTTGCGAACAGAGAAGTTAATCGGGGTTACAACAATGGAATATGGGTGGCTAATGGGGTAAGGATAAGAGCCGTAACCGAATTCCTGTAGCTTTACTTAGCACGACGTGTCAACTATCTCGGCAAATCGGTCGATCATATGTGAAGGTAGGCGGAGGTGGTTGGGGTACAGGTAAGATGTGACGATAGATAGATTCAGAGAGAAAGAGACAGGGGGAAAGAGAGAGGTATGTCGTGGGAGGAAGGGGGATAGATAGATAGATAGATAGATAGATAGATAGATAGATAGATAGATAGATAGATAGATAGATAGATAGATAGATAGCCATACACAGATAGGTAAATAAATAAATAAATAAATAAATAGACAGACAGACAGACGGACAGACAGACAAGCAGGCAGGCAGGCAGGCAGGCAGGCAGGCAGACAGGCAGGCAGGCAGGCAGGTAGGTAGGTAGGTTAAGACACAGAAAGACAGATATATGGTTATATATTACCTGGTTACACTCATACATTACACTCACCGTCTCTCTTTTTTATCTCTCTCTCTCTCTCTCACTTATTCTCTCTCTCTCTCCTGCTACAGATGTATGTATGTGTGTGTGTGTAACAAATATAGTGTATGAGAGTACATATGTATATAATGAGCTTATAGACATATACACACACATACACATATTATACGTGCTGCGTGATATTATTTTATCGCTTTTCTCTCTGTCCTTGCATATATGTACGTCGTTGTCCAGGTTTATTTCAAGATTTCTTGCCAATAGAGAAAGGACCGGTTTCTAACCTAGATTCAAGGTGCCTTCTTTGGAATTTCAACATCAACAACAGGGTATTTTGTTTGTATGTATATATATGTGCAGATTTGTATGTTTTGCAATATATATGTATTCTCATGCATATTGTTGCATATCTAGACACGGTCATATATATTTAAATGATAAACTTCTAGAAAGCTTTACAGATTTTTACAGTTCTAGTGATGGCTTGGATCTGTAGTCTTCGAATTAGCTTTCTCTTTTCTGGTTTTGAGAGGCCTAATTTCTCAAGATTAGTATTACATGTCCAGAGCCACAGTAATTACAGGTATAAACCTGAACAAAGTAACTGCAGATGTATATATATATATGCATATATATATATATATATATATA
>NC_068981.1:26357088-26358428 GCF_001194135.2 Octopus bimaculoides
TATATATATACATATATATATATAAACAAAACAAAGTACGAAGAAGTCTTCGTCCTTTGTAATGGTTACTGCGACTTAAACATGGCTGTTCTGGGAGATGCCTCCTCCAGCTGGTTATTCAATATCTATGGGCAGCCAGTCGCAGCACACAAACAGTCTGTTGGCTTGTGAGACCTTCAGCCAGTTGCCCAGTCTGGCCATGTCTTTAAGCAGTACTGCTTCTCCGCAACATGTCAACCTGATATAAGCTTAAGTGTTCATTGGTCCATGCATGACACGTGGTTGCGAAGTTTCCTTCACAACCACGTGGTTAACGGTTCCACCCCATTACACAGTACCTTTTTACCTTGGGCAAGTGTCTTCGACTATAGCTCCGAGCTGACCGATTTCTTGTGAGTGAACTTCTTACACAGAAACTGTAGTTGTTATTCCATTTTCAAGACGTTGGCATTTAATTTCTGATGAGATATTTAACTTCTATATCTAGCAAATCGAGCGACCACATTAGACTCTCCGCTCCTTTTACTGGCTCATTTACTGTTCTGTTTTTGTTTTTTCTTTTCTATTTTTTTTACATATTGCAATTCTCACCACCAACAACAATAACAAGACTCAAACGCACATGCAAACTAATACATACGCGCCCACACACGCGCACGTACACACACAGAAACTCACTACATAAATTATTGATGACAGCATTATAATAAATATTTATCGTTGTGAATCTCAAGAGTGCTCAACAGGGGCTTTCGATAATTTATTGACCTAATAACGTGGAATATACAACAACTAATATCCATGAGAGCTGTTGTCGTTAAAAGTATTTGATTACAGTTTTCTGGTGATGGAATAACAATTAAAAAAATAATAAAAAGCTAAAGCTAAAATTGAAATTAAATAAGTCGCGTGATGTAATTTATCGCACTTCCGATTATAATATAACCCGTTATTTACTGGTCGAGCCACCCATGATAATTAATTTTATTTAAAAGTCGAACTAGGACTAGGTTAAGAATGCTGGGTGGTGGTGGTGACGGATGTGTATGTATGTGCATGTGCCTGTCTGTCTGTCTGTCTGTCTGTCTGTGTCTGAGTTTGTGTCCTGGGGGCTGTTGCCTTGGTTACAGTATTGGCACGAGGTGAAACTAGAATTGTAATCCCGGAACTTTGAAAACTACTGTAATTTAGTTCTTGCTGCTGTAGTAGTAGTAGTAGTAGTAGTAGTAGTAGTAGTAGTAGTAGTAGTAGTTGTTGTTGTTGTAGAATGTAAGGTTTTTGCTACGCAAAATAGCTCCTGCCGAACACAAGCGTTACTGTAACTTTATTCTGCCCAAAAT
>NC_068981.1:26360913-26361211 GCF_001194135.2 Octopus bimaculoides
ACGTACATATACATGAGTCCAAGAATTAATATCAGAAGGAACGAAACTTTTGATATTCTGTAATTTGTAAAAGAAGGAACATCAGAAAGAAATCTCTTGAGCCGGGTTACATAATTGTTAATGTCTTCATTAAAAGAACTGGTTTCTTCAAACATTTGACCAGGTAGAGTTAATGTTGTTCCATACAAAAGTTCAGCAGGAGAATTTTGTCAACTTTCTTTAACAGCACTCCCGATTCCTAACAATGTCACTGGTAAAGCTTCTAACCAACTGCTAGAATCAGAATAAGTTCTTAATG
>NC_068981.1:26361221-26364170 GCF_001194135.2 Octopus bimaculoides
TTACTTTTGAAGTAGGAATCTATATTGATAAACACATCACTTATAACTTACTTATCATTATGCATAAATTCAAACAAACTGAGAAAGTCTTTTAGGAAAATGTACAATTCTACCACTTCTAGTTTTCTTTTCGCTGGTAGGTGATTTTAAAATTGCCTTGTGGATCTTTTCCTCAACCTTAAGTTTGCTGTCTTGTGAATTGTTCTGTTTCAAGTTATTTTGGAATGTGTTGCTCAAATCTTTATTTTCATGACATGAAGACTGATCGAAATAAGCTTTTTTAACTCCGTCTAAACTGACAATTTCCTTTTTACCATGCATATCCAAAGTCATAGTTTTATCTTTAATTGACAAAACTTTAAAAGGTCCAGTGTATTTTTATTCTTCAGTGAATGATGACTGGCATCATTACGTACATATACATGAGTCCAAGAATTAATATCAGAAGGAACGAAACTTTTGATATTCTGTAATTTGTAAAAGAAGGAACATCAGAAAGAAATCTCTTGAGCCGGGTTACATAATTGTTAATGTCTTCATTAAAAGAACTGGTTTCTTCAAACATTTGACCAGGTAGAGTTAATGTTGTTCCATACAAAAGTTCAGCAGGAGAATTTTGTCAACTTTCTTTAACAGCACTCCCGATTCCTAACAATGTCACTGGTAAAGCTTCTAACCAACTGCTAGAATCAGAATAAGTTCTTAATGAAGATTTCAACTGCCTCTGAAACATTTCTATCATGCCGTTAGATTCTGGATGATACGAAGTTGTACGAATTCTATGAATACCTAACAATTTGTTGAATTCTGCGAAAAGTGTAGACTCAAATTGTCTTCCACGATCTGTCGTCAATGTGTTGGGTATGCCGAATCTAGACATCCAATTGGTAAATAAAGTTCTTGCTATAGTTACTGCAGATATGTCTTTGATTGGATAAGCTTCTGGCCATCGCGAAAAAGATCTATGCATGTTAACAAATAAATATTACCTTCCGCTGGAGGTAATGTAAATAATGTACATAAATCCTCATCTCTTAAGTATAGAACTGAAAAGAAAAAGAATTATTATGACCTGAAAATGTCATATGGACCTCGGTTGAGACCCACTGCTGTAAAAGTTAACTTTTATAAGTCTCTTTGAAGTAATATCAGGCAATGCTTCACCAAAACTATTCTAATTTTGAGATATAGATGTGGTTGTGTGGCTCCTTTGGCAAGTGTCTTCTATAGCTGAGGGCTGACCAAAGCCTTGTGAGTGGATTTTGTAGATGGAAAGTGAAAACCATCGTATAGTGTGTGTGTGTGTGTGTGTGTGTGTGTGTGTGTGTGTGTGTGTGTGTGAGTTTGTTGTGGCCATGAAGAGGATACCTTATGGTGGCGGTGTCTTAGATTTTCAGTCAATCAATCGACCTATTGGCAAGATTACATTCACGAAACCACCCAAAGGTATACCTGAAACAACTGTAAGACTCTAATAAATAACAAATAAATACATAAACTCATTATATCTCTCTATTTCTTATAGATAGGCAAAGATAGAAAGATACACCAATGGTAGGGTGGGGTTGCGGAAACGAAGACTGAGTAAAAAGTGTCAAAATGGCAGCAGTGAGGGAGAGCGCTTATAGATATCAATGGTGATGGTGATTAAGTTTAGTGGTGACGATGACAATGAAGATGAGAGCTGGCTTTTTTATATGCAACTACCCCTCAAATTTACACGTGCTGACTTGATTTTCATATTCAAATTCAGCCATGCTGGTTGCTGTATCACGATTTCACATATGCTGGCTTCCATACCCTAGTTTCATACATTCTGTCTTCCACACCACAGTTCTATACGGGCTTCAATACACTAGATTCACACATAGTGGCCCCCATACTTCTGTTTTACCCTAGCCGGTTTCAGTGCTTTAATTTCACACATGTTGGCTTCCATACCTCATTTTCTCGCAATACTCCAGTTTCAACATGAAAGATTGCAGCCTTGTTGTTAAACCAGGATATACAATTGCAGTTTGTTTGCATCACTAATGCCCAATCTCACTCATGCTGCGAGATTTAAGAGGCCTTACATAAGCACGCATTTAAACAGATAAGGTTTGTTGACACTCCTGGCTGGTTGTTGTTACATGCATATACATATAATTTCACTGACGTCAGAAAGGTCATTCTATGACAATTTATAGTCATGCTTGTCCCGCATGACAATTATATATCGACTAGAAATCTCACTCAAAGACAAGACTAGGAACACAAAGGCGTCCAAAGGTGGAGTAGCATCGTTGAAGATGGACAACGTTTTGTAAAAAAATCAATAGTTGCTGAAAATACTCGCAAATTATTTATTGATTGGATGCAAAATTTTCTAAATCACTTATTTTTTTACACGTGTTCAGGAATTCATACATAGTATGTTGCTTAGCCACAGATCAGCCCAGATCATGAAGGTTTATGATGAAAGAAGTTAATCCAACTGTTACCATTTCCTCATTTTTCAAATAGTGTACATCTGAAATAACATGACCTCAGGTGCCACCACGCCTTTCATGCGGTAGGGTATCTTAGGGAAAACTGGCTACTACTGTTAGCAGGTATAGTAACCGGTCAAGTAAAATTCTTCAAGGCGCTGCTCCAGCACGGCCTGTATCAAAAGATTGAAACACATAAAAAACACGGTACACTGTGTATCATGTTGATTCTGCCTGAGTATTATGTTCAGGATACATATGCCTGTGGAATACTCAGCCACTTCCAGAGCAAACTATTCATTTGATTGAATTACTGAATCCTCATCGTCGAACGACTGAGATCCACCACTACCGTAATGCACTCAAGCCTACGTATGTGTGCATGTGTATGTGTAGTTTTGTGAGCATTTGTGTGTGTGTGTGTGTGTGTGTGTGTGTGTGTGTGTGTGTGTGTGTGTGTGTGTGTGTGTGTGTGTGT
>NC_068981.1:26366323-26366793 GCF_001194135.2 Octopus bimaculoides
CGAAATCGGTCGATACACAGTTAAGTTTATTTAAAAGAAAGTTGGTCATCTTCTGTTGGTTGTTTCTCCTCGCATTAGGTACTAAATGTGGTTATTTTGAGAAGTCCACTGTGTGGCGTTATTATATAAACGAATAGATAGATAGATAGATAGATAGATAGATAGATAGATATAGACAGAGAGAGAGAGTGAGTGAGTGAGAGAGAGAAAGAGAGAGAGAGAGAGAGAGAGAGAGAGGAGGCGCAATGGCCCAGTGGTTAGGGCAGCGGACTCGAGGTCGGAGGATCGTGGTTTCGATTCCCAAACCGGGCGTTGTGTGTGTTTATTGAGCGAAAACACCTAAAGCTCCTCGAGGCTCCGGCAGGGAGTGGTGGCGACTTCTGTTGTACTCTTTCACCCCAACTTTCTCTCACTCTTTCCTCCTGTTTCTTGAATAACGCTGCGATGGACTGGCGTCCCGTCCAGCTGGG
>NC_068981.1:26366893-26374156 GCF_001194135.2 Octopus bimaculoides
TACAACCTCTGAGCTATTTGAGCAGACACTTAAACAATCAAAGAATGAAATAAACTAAACAGAATATAATCAACTAACTATTTCGTGGTCAGGTATACTGGCTGGATGAAGAAAATTACGGCAGTCGTTTACTATGGGAAAACAATAAAGAGAAATAACTTCTTTTCATTTTGCCATTATGTATTTTTACATATATATAAAACGAACATTCGTATGTTAAGTTTGACTTTGAGAGAAACTGTGCTTTGCTTTTTTTTTTCTAAATGAATCTAAAGTATCTGTTTGAAATACAAATGTATAATAATTATCTTTTCTACTCTAGACACAAGGCCCGAAATTTTTGTGGAGGGGGATAGTCGATTAAACCGACTCCAGTACGCAACTAGTACTTAATTTATCGACCCCAGAAGGATGAAAGGCAAAGTCCACATCGGCAGAATTTGAACTCAGAACGTAAAGACAGACGAAATACTGCTAAGTATTTCGCCCAGCTTGCTAACGATTATGCCAGCTCGCCACTTTAATAATTCTTCCTACTATAGGAACAAGGCCTGAAATTTTGGAGGAGAGGTCATGTCAATTACATCGACCCCAGTGTGTAACTGGTACTCATTTACTCGACCGCGAATGGATGAAGAGCATAGTCGAAATCGGCAGAATTTGAACTCAGAACGTAGCAAAGCACTTCACTCGGCGAGTTAACGATTCCGCCAGCTCACCGCCGTTCGCAGCCTTGATATTAATGATGATGAAGATGATGATGATGATCATCATGATAATGATGATGACAAGAAGAAGAAGAAGAAGAAGATCAAAGACATGGTATGATCAATTCTCAGGAGTTACCGAGAATGAATATTGCAAAATCCTGTGGTATGAAATGGTTG
The DNA here is from genome assembly GCF_001194135.2 of Octopus bimaculoides. Classification (NCBI taxonomy): domain Eukaryota; kingdom Metazoa; phylum Mollusca; class Cephalopoda; order Octopoda; family Octopodidae; genus Octopus; species Octopus bimaculoides. The sequence continues at coordinate 26,367,781 of NC_068981.1, forward strand.
ATTGCGATCATCAGATCACACGTGGGAAACGTGACTGTTATACTGAACAGAAAAGAAAAAAAAACATGCTTGATAATCGACAAAGCATGTTCTGGTGACAACAGGATCGAAGAGAAAAAATAAAAAGTGAACAACTCTGATGAATTGAACTGGGAAGCACGCAGGTTGTGTGCAATGAAGAGAGCAGAAGTGATATCGACAGTTATTGGCACGCCTGGGAGAATCAGCACTCAACAACTAGCATGGTTCAAAAAGACTGGTACGATTGTAAACATAGAACATCTACACTTATCATCATTGCTTGGAAGAGTAGTTGTACTCGGCTGGGTTCTTGAAGCACGATCAGTAAACAAGTGTCACCTTAGTCTGCTCGTTTTCATTAGATGACACTTTCCATCAGACTCAGCAAAATAAACTGAAAGTTTTCACCAGACACTTGCTCTGATCTTAACTGATTAGAAGTGTTATCATGTACATGTTTTATCTTGGTCTAAAAGATGGGCGACAGCAAATATACTGTTCAATACCACAGATTTGCTCATAAGTTGAGCATGTCCTTTAATGGTTGTAAATTCATACGCTGTTTATCTTGATATGAGGCCATCAGGTCGCACACATATGATTGTGATGCATGTGCCTTTGTACTCTTATTAGATCGGATGTTATGATGGGCATATTGGCCTTTGAATATTTATACTCCAGTGTCATTTTGATGACATTCGCTGCTCTCTCATTCAATAATAATAATAATTATTATTATTATTATTATTATTATTATAATGATAATAAGTGTGTAAACTGGGAATGCATATACCTGTAAATTTGCGTGTGTAAACTGGGAATGCATACAATGAGCTTCTCTGCCTTAGGTGTACGGAAAAGACTCGGCGAGAAATGGAAGAAAAATTGAAGAAAGTAAACATGTGTCATCTCAGTCTCTTGGCTATGGACAGCTGACTCTTTCCATCATACCCAGCAAAATAAGCTGTAAGTTTTCATATAATAATAATAATAATAATAATAATAATAATAATAATAATAATAATAATAATAATAATAATAATCAGCTACGCGCTGAATAACAACATGTATGTGCTCCACCGGGCTCTCTGTTCAAAAACAAACGTAATCTAATAACATCGGTGGAATGGCATAAAAGAACCACTGGAAGGCTTGAAGGAGGCAATCTTTTAACGAAAATAATCACAGAAACAAAATTTTACTGCCATACAACGCACAGTTTCTCCTGTTCACGATGTCTCAGTGAAACATGTGCGAAGCACACACGCGAAATCAACAGCGGAAAGTTTACAAATTATAAAATATAAATGGAACAAATCAGTAATACATAAATTGATTATTTACGCATACACTCGATTGTCTACACGATCATATATACATTTTAATACCCATAAAACTACACACACATCCCAATGTTTACACAAATACGTGAAATTTACAGGACACACATACACGCATGCGAAAACACGTGCCACAAACGAAGCAAAAACAGACAAAAACCAAAACAAAACAAAACAATTCTCTATTTTCCGAACTAACGCAGAATGAACAATTCATAAGTTTAAAACACCACAAAAATCTTTGCCCGGAGATATATCTATCAACAAAAAATATACAGAAGAATACAGGTCTGTTAGCTTTAAGAAGCTACTTTACAAGCATTCTTTTCATTCAGAGAACCAAGAACATGTGCCCTCTCCAATTCCTTATCTCCGATTCATAGGTCTACACTTAGAGAGGTAGCTTTCACTGCTGCCATTTTCGCAACTTTCACCCACCTTTCAATAAACTCCCTCTTGGACAGCACTTCCCTTTCCACTGTCAATTACTTTTTCGAGTGAAACTTGAAGACGTCACTAAGAGCACTCAGCCTTGTCCACCAAAACCTCTTTCGCCACAGCCAACAAGCAAAGGAACACTGCCTTGCCAACCCAATTGAAGGAGGGCGACGGTGCGATCATTACTACAGACTCAGCCGCCAGATGGATCCGTCCCAAACGTAACAGTAGCTGTTCGACATAACCCCACAAGTCAGCAATGCCTGGACACTGAACGAGTACTTTAAAAGCGGTTTCAACACACTGCGTGCACCTCGGACCAGCCCATCTATCTCGAACGGCCTATTTAATCCACCACTCAGAGCGTGCTGGCAACAGATTAACCACCTGACCATTGGAACACGTCCTTTCGACTAGAAATTTGAACGGGAGACACTCCAACCTGGTCAAGCAGTAACCGGGACACGACATGACGGTCAGGCAATAAATAATAACGGAGGCGATGTAATCATTCCCAACCTCTGCCCGACTTTTCAGGGACACCTTCTTCTCAGCCCATTACTGGGTAAGACTGGGCACCCTGGTCGCCACCTCGTCCCAGTTCTTATCAACCTGGAGGCCGGGACCAAACCAGACTCTAAGCATTTTAACTGGTCCGTCGGTCCAGCGTCGTACGACGCCGTCCGATGGCATTTTCCTGCCTCTCCATAGACCAACCGCAAACCCAACGATTTGTCGGCGTTGATTTCAGCCCCTGCAGCCGATTCATATTCTTTCTAGACGGTGCCTTTAGGATGGAAGCGCCTGTCACCATCATGGTGACGTCGTCCACGTATGCCGACACTGCCCTGCTGTGTCCCAGTTCGAAAGGGATGCCCCTTACCTGTTCCAACTTCTACAGCAGAGGCTCGAGTGCCAATACGTACAGATATATACGTATAGAGAAAATGGTTAATTTTTCCATTCCTATTTGTGAACCGATATCCTGTCATTGTTTTCCTTAATACTAAACCTAGGGGAATTAAACGTAAGACAAATATTCCTGAAATTTCGGGGGAGGGGGGTATCAGTCGATCAGAACGACTCCAGTACGCAACTAGTACATAATTTATCGATAGATGAAATCAAAGTCGACCCCGGCGGAATTTGAACTCAGAACGAAGCGGCAGACGAAATATCGCTAAGCATTTCGCCTGGCATGTTATCGATTCTGCCAGCTCACTGCCTTTAAGACAAATATTAAAGGGGACAACGAGACACTCTGGAAAATTCCTCTTTTCCTATTATCTTTCCCTTAGAGTGTGTCACCTGAGTAGAGATCTACTTTCTATTTCTTCATACTAATTAATTCTCTTATGTTGTCTGCTGTACTGAATATACTGAGACATTCATTTATCCATTAGTGTGAAATCACGTCATAGATTTTCTTATAATTTATCCATGCTATTGTTAGATTTTTCTTTCTCACTTTTACGTTATTTAGATATGCTTCGTCTATATATAATAGTTCATGCGTTCCTCTAGCCTTCTTCCTGCAACTATTTTTTTTAATTCCGGCCGTAAATTCTGGTTGTCAAACTACTCGTAATTACTTTCTGAAAGCATTCCTGTTAACTTCCGTCGATGTGAACTTCCACCAACAGCATTGTCTGACTAGCTTTGGAGTGTAAGCGCCTGACAACACTGTAAGTCCCAGTTACCCTATTCCTCTCAACGTTTGATCGTTTGATCCAGGACTGCAGCTCAGTGAAAGAGACGTGCTGTGGGAAATCGCGTCTGGCAAACGGCGACCACGCCTGCTCACCGTCTAAGAAACGCTATAGATATCGCAGCCTCAGCGCATGTCTGGAGGAAGAAGAAGAAGAAGAAGAAGAAGAAGAAGAAGAATTGCTAAGTATTTCCTGGGCGTATTAGTAAAGTTCGTATTGTTGCATGGATATTTTCCAACATTAAGTTAATTTACTGTGGTGTTACAAAAAAATTAACTAATTTATCCGTCAAATTATTAATAAATAAGATAATACATATATGATGTCATTTTAGACACGTAATGTGAAAGCAGGCTTCACCTACTATTTATCACAAACATCTAATGAACGAACATATAGAATTTCTAGCATAAAACATATACAATACGAATCGCCTAAAATATCTTTTTATAATAATAGTAATAATCCTAATCTCATATATAAATGGCAGTTTATGTTTATCTTTCTGTTACCATCTTACTGCCTAAACAGCTAACCATTATTCACGAAACTTTATATACATAATAAACTAACATCCAGTTCAATTATGAGCTAATTGTATTTCTATAAAATCGATAACGGGCTCCCTGGAGGTGTTGCGGGAATTATATGATAAAATAAAAAGGTTGCAAAGAAAATTAGTCTGATGGAATGTAGCAGCAAAAGTGGGTGTGACTGATATCAGGGAAGGGGAGAACAGAGTTATATAAACAACAAATATGGACTGGCAATGTTATAATAACGCTAATGTAGCTGTCATATGCACCCGAAGCTGCATACATACTTTCGTAAATACATGGATAGATACATACACACAACACACACCCTACACATGCACATACATATAACTAACTTGTAGAACGCCGAGGAAGGGAGAGAAAGGTATTAGTGAGGAATGCATAGCTTTAAGCAAAGAGGAGGTAGGTGGCTTTTCTGCTGTCAATCGCAAAGAAACACTCACACACAGATATACATACACACATACATTTACATATATACGTCCATACATACATACATATGTCTACTATGCACCATGTTAGACTCTTGATTACTTGTGTGTACATTTGTAAATGTGTGTGTATATGTGTATATGTGTGTGTGAGTGTGTGTGCGAATGTGTGTGCGTGTTTGTATGCATGTGTGTGTATGCGTGTGTCACGTCCTATAACTGTCTGTCTCTAATTTTGTAGGGTCTGCCTTCCATATTTGTGAGGTTTTAAATTTCGTCAAAACGTTCAAATTTGGTATATTGAAATAATTTTCCACGTTAAATCCGATTTTGTTATTTGCTTGTTCTAGAAAAATTGCAGAAAAATGTGACTCAGAAAACAGCATTAGGAAGCTGGCATTTTGAGCATGATAGCTGTTTATCACAAAATGAAAGCAAAATCATTAGGAGGAAGAATTTTTATTTAAACAAACGAAAGCAAAGCATTACGACGACCAAAGTTGTAAGCACTTCTGAAGTTTCAATAAGTTTTAATGAATAAAGGCATGTGGAATGGTCAAACAGACACGTAAATTATTTTAAAAGCAAAAGATTCCACAACGAAATTTTTTGCGATAAGTTTCACAGATTTGTCCTGATCAAGAGGCTTATCTGTCGGGGAAGGCATGGTGTGACATGGAATATACAAAAATTTATATACGACATACTATTATAAAAATTGCCCGGCAACAACGGGATATTCATCTAGTATTTTATAAATTGTCCATAATACTATTTTGCACTTTCCTACAGTCGCAATTATCTGGAAAGAATTGTAGTGTAATATATTTAATCGCGTTTGTGAGTTTGTGCGTGGACATTATGTCATCGTTAACCTTGTGTGCGGTTGATCAACCAATTCCAAGCAGGAGTGACTTACAGCAGGAGTTGCACTGTTATTTTCCTGAGTCATCATGTTATCCTTCTACGCCAATCTGTCACAAGGACCGAAGCAATCTGAAACGACATATTTTTCCCAACATAACGCACAACTGGTCTGGGAATCGAAACTATGATCGTGGATGCAACAGTTTAACCACGAAACGACGCACCTTTCAATAGTTGATGGCCGTTGACTCGGTTGAGTTCGTCCACTCATTGACGGGTTTTGTTTTTTCGTCTCGCAGTGTGTCTACTAAATCCTCCTCGTCACCAATCCAGCATTGTGGGGTTACCAGTTTAGTCACCAATGACCCAACCGTGCTACTGCTTGTACTACGTTACATGTTACCAGTAGCGCTCGGGAGCGACCTGAAATAATTATGTACTCATATGTGTGTGAGTTGCTGTGTACTTATATATGTGTATGCGTGTATACGTGTATTCAAATATAATGCAATATGATTTTGTGTACTTGTGTATCAGTTTTTGAATGTGCTTGTATGTATTCAACTTGCAGTTTAAGAAATTTGTACTGCGTTTCGTCGGTGTGTGGGGGTGGTAACATATTCCATTTCACGTACAACTTGATCACTTTGCCTATATATAAATATGTTAATAGCGAGTAACTATTGTAAAAATTAGAAAAGAAATGTGAAATCATATTTCTTCATAATTATTGATCAAAAATGTATGACTTTCTTAGCTTCAGTATTTTTTGACACCAAAGCAGAAACTTAAGCAGTCAATTCGTTTGAGCAAACAAATCGGGCAAAAACACAGGACTTCATTATTTACATGGTTGCAATAAATAATAGGTGCAGTGGATAAACATTAGTGGTGTACGCTTAAGTCAACTGTATACAAAGTATTCAGTATAAAACAATCGAATCTTCGCTCTGAACACACACACACACACACACACACACACACACACACACACACACACACACACACACACA
>NC_068981.1:26374166-26380544 GCF_001194135.2 Octopus bimaculoides
CACGCACACACACAGACACACACACACACACAGACACACACACACTCAAACACACACATTCACACACACATACACACACTCTCGAACTTACATACTTTCGTATATGTGTGCGTGTGTGTGTTCACAAGCATGCCATGCTTTGCTATGCTACCATCGAAGCAGTATAATTGCAATAAGTATGCACTAATTGTGCATAATATAATTATGTACCCATAATTCCCGGCGATAGAGATATCTCTATCTCGAACAGATTGACTACAAGTTCAAAGTGAATTTTCCGAATATTATACGGAAAGATGAAAAGAAAATCGTAAACGCTATGGCGGATATGTTGATCCCTTCTTATCAAAATATTTTTGCAGGAAAACGAAATTTTATGGAAGCTAAAAATATAACGATTTTGATGTAATAAACATATGAGGTTTGAGAGTACAGAGAGTAAGTAAACATATTAATTGATTCCCTTCATTGGATTAATTTCGGTATGGTGAAAAACATAAGAGAACTTCTTAATATTTATATAGATACTTTGACAGAAAAATAAACAAGTTTGAGAAAGCCCTAAATAATATCTTCATAGACGAGCATTCTAGAGTGTAATTCTCAAAACAACCACCCATCGTTCCCTACGCAATTTTCCATCTGCCTGATAACAATGTTTTACAAGATAACAAAACTATATAAAAAGAGACAATTCCACTAAAAAAATAAAACCATACAAAATTAAATCAATAAAGCAAATTCTGGATGGAACTGTGAGTATTGAAACACAGGTATACAGATTACCATGTTTAATGAACTGTAGGTGATTTTCTACTTTTTAAACTTAAGCAATAACATCGCTGCTGGAGAAGAGTTATACGTATAGAATTCTCATTTATAAAGGGGTATTCGGAGAAATATATACTTATTTGAGAGTTCTGGTATTTATTAGTCCTAAAGTAAATCCCTAAAAGCTACTGTAGTAATTGGATACAACACCTAGTCTTTCTCCTGCAAAATGGAAGCACTCAGGAAATCCTGTCCATGTGTTCAATTAACCGTCAATCTGAAAAGTCAAAAAGAACTTGTCAACAGCATCAATCTTACCAATTGCGAGTGCCTCCGAAGTTCACTGGTAAAATATCCGCCACTGATCTTAACTTTGAAACAGCTAAATGCGATCTACCGTAATCCAGACTGTTTGCATATCTTGAGATATATTCTTGGGAATAGTGGGTGTCTTCTCTTATTTGTTCTTTTGTCTGTCCCCAGAAATCTGCCAAAGTTGCTTGATTTCCACCTCTTTCTCAAAATTCTCAGACGATATTGGAACGCTGCTGGTTACGGCCCGGTGAGGAACCGTCCCTAAAAGACAGAAAGTATGGATCTCTTTCGAAGTTATCTGCGCTTTTTTAATTTTTATTTTTGGTGGAACACGTAGGAATAGAATATTCTGTCTCCTATCACTGTCATTGCCTTTTCTTAAGTTCTCCACCACTTGTGGGTTGAAAGACCTCACGAGACCCTTTACTGCTTTATACGTAGCAGCTGAGATTTTCCGTCGCGAGCAATCAGGCCCGAGTCTTCCTATTAGAATTAGATTTCTCTTTTTACGATCAGTATTTGCTCTTTGTCGTCCCAGGAGCATTGAGGATAATGATGATGATGATGATGATGATGATGATGATGATGATGTTGAGAAGAAGATAAAAAGAAAGAAGATAAGAAGAAGAAAAAGAAAGAAAATGAAGATAAAAAAAGAAGAAATAAAGACGAAATAAAAGAAGAAGAAGAAGAAGAAGAAGAAGAAGAAGAAGAAGAAGAAGAGTAGGGGGAGTTATGTAAGCATTTTTTTTTTCTTTTCTAAGAAACGATCTGATGAGATCAAATATTTTGAGATTACATATGAACTATACAATTTGACAATGTCGAACACTTTTAATATTCGACGGAGTTGTGGTGGGAGTTATTTATATAACGGTGGTGGAAATATGAAGTAAAAAGTTTGCTTATAAATCATATTAAAATATTGACTGGAAATGAGTACAAGTGAATATATAATAAATAGTCAAAGGGATAATGTTTCTCTGTGTAATTTCCTGTGTGATTGTGTGTGTTCACGCGTTTGTATGTGAGGGTGTGTGTATGTGTGTATACATATTTGTGCGTGTGTGTGAGAAAGAGAGAGAGAGGGGGGAATAGAAATAGAAATGGTGAATGAAAGGCAGAAAATCTGTGTGTGGTACATGAAACTATTGACAAAGTCAGAGCGTCAAATATTCAGTAGCTAACTGGTAATTTACGCTGATCATACATTTGTATTTGTAGATGTGCTAAATGTTGTAAATGCGAATTTATAAATGAATCAGCGAAAAGTTAATCCAAAAACGCCTAAATTAATTTCTTTCAAAATGATTATATGTTATACACTGTTTTAATTCTAATTGGATTCATTTCATTAATAAGAGAATTAATGCTTTCAATTAAGCTATTTGACGGTTTCATATAATTGTTAATTGGCCTTTAATTTCCATAAGATGGCAGCTGTTAATTAAGTAAACTTTGTTAGACATACGTGTTTATATTCTAACATTCGTAGACTCACACATGTGTGTGTGCTTGTGTGCGTAATTGTGTGTGTTCATGCGTTTCTGTGTGAGGGTATGTGCATGTGTGCATACATATTTGTGTGTGTGTGTGAGGGTGACAGACAGAGAGAGGAAGAGGGAGAGAGGGGGAGTAAAGAGAGATAGAAATGGTGACAGATCGGTGAAATGATTGGTGAAGTAGCTGCGACAATAAAGATCTTAAGAGAGCAAAACCTATAATTAATTGTGATAAAAATGATTTCGAACCATAACTGGAATAATATGACGCAAATATCGACCTCAGTATGCCACTTGATATTTATCGTATCGATCAGGGTTAGATAAAATTCAGTCAAACGAAACTATTTTTTTTGTTTTATTTTTCTGCTGCTATAACATTTATCCTATCTTGAGTAGGGTCAACTGCCTTTTTCATTAAGATTACTGAGATGTCCACTTCAAAGAACTTGTCGCTAAACTTGGCCTTCTACACCTGTCATAAACTGCTATGTTGTTTTCCTCTGCTCTAATGCTGTGTTCGCATCCAATAAGTCCTCTTCCATTCTTTTTCTTGGTACACACAGTCTGTCTGTGTCACATTTTAGGTGGAGTGACCCATATCTTGATAGCAACTTGCTCGTCTTTCTGTCTAAGCTGCTTAGTTAGTCTACTGTCCATGCAACTTCCCCTGCTCCATATCTAAGGTGTGAAACCGCCCAGGTGTTGATAGCTTTGATCTTATTCCGTTTAATTTCGATTTAAGGATCAGTCTCAGTCTGTGCAAGCACTCCACCTTAAATATTTCTGTCATTTCTTTCTTCATCAATTTATCCATTTTCAATATCCCCAAGTACTTATAGCCCGTCTCTTTTATCTACTTCATTACCACCCCCGGCGGTATCGTTAGTCCGTCCATCCATTTTATTTTGCTTCTCTTCAATGCTAACACACCACACTTTCTCAGTCCGAACTCCATTCTCATATCAGCGCTGAAGGTAGACACCGTATCAACGAGGGAACTGATTTGGGCTTCATCTTTACGATAAATTTTGATTTTGTTGTTGCTGTTGTTATGATATGCATTTGTATTTCATCTTTATTAATATCTATATGCGCTAATGAAAATACGCAAAAAACACATACATATACGCTTGTATGCGGGCGTGTATATATGTGTGTTTGTGTGTGTCTGTGTGTGTGCGTGTGCGTGCGAGTGTGTATGTATGAGTTGGAGAGACAATTTCTCTTTCTCTTTCCGTATATACGTGTTTCATATATATATATATATATATATATATATATATATATATATATATATATATATATATATATATTCATATAGGTACAAGTATGCATATGAGAGAGAACGATAAAAATAGAGAGTGAAAGAGAGAGTAAGAGACAGAGAGAAAATAGATTGGATAGAATATTTATATTCATATGCAAACTATGCCAACACTTCGGTCACATAATTGCTATCTAGTTCCTATTTTCATGGTATTTTATGCTCTTCATTTACTTTAAAAGATATATCGAGTGAAGAGGCAAGATATGCTTATTTAACGAAACGTATTGAAGCAAACGTTTAACGTCCATGGCGCCAGTTTAATTTTCAGCGTTTATTTTCATCATGAGGTATTAATTTCTTGATTCAAATATTATGTTTGGTTACATATATTTATGTGTACATATGTCCATATGTAGGATATGAATTTTTATATGCTTCTGAATCCTTTTTCTATTATCAATGCAACATTCACGAGATGTTTGCTGTCTGCTACCACACTACCAGCAAAATCACTGGCACACTGAAGTTCTTTCATCTAAATGACATATAAGCAAAATACATACATTCCTACATACGTGCATATATATATATGTGTATACACACACACACACAAATATATATGTAGTGTTATCCCATAAATAATGCGTTTTTTTTTTATACTTTGCAAAATTAAGATAAGCAAAGTTTTTTTTTTTATTCTAAAATATGCGATCCTTCATTTTCTACAATGCCCTTCCATATTTATGGTAGACGTACAAGGCCTTTCTTCCAAAATTCACTTGTCCGTGACAAAAATACTCCGCCAGTACTGTTCCGACCTCGTCATCAGAATTCATATTTTTTTCCGTCCAGATGATTTGGAAGATGGCAGAATAAATGATAAGCAGCTGGGGCAATGTCCGGCGAATATGGTCGTTGGGGCATCGTTTTCCATTCAAAGTGCTCCAGCCTTTGGAATATTATCCTCGCTGTATGTAGCCGAGCATTAACCTAATGGATGATTACCTTTCTTCTTGGAACCAAAGATGGTCATTTTCCTTCTAGCGCTGACTTAAGCCGCTCAAGTCGCTCGCAATAGATCCCCATTGATATCGTTTGGTTTGGCCTTAAAAGTCCAAAGTGGACTAAGCCTTTCATATCCCACGAAACAGGCAGCAACGCCTTACGTGGGTGAAGACCTTCTTTAGTCCGGGGTGCCGCTGTTTCTCCTTCCTCTACCCATTGTCTTCGGCGCTTTACATTTTTATAGAGAACTCATTTCTCGTCACGAAGCACTATTCGGTCCAAAGAATGTTCATTTATGAGGCGTGACAGCAAAGAAGAGCACACATTCACTCTGCACGCGATTAGACTCGGAAAGTTTGTGAGGAACCCATTGCCGATGAATGGTTGAATGACCAAATCCAAGATTCTCTGCTAGTTTCTCAGCAGTTACGGTGGGATTTCGTTCCACCAGAGTTTGCAGGACGTCCTCGTCGACCTCTTCAGATCTAACAGGACTAGGCTCATATTCTAGGCTGTAGTTTTCGGGTCGGAATTTCTGGAACACACACGTATTATTTGTTTTAGCCCAAATACTATGAACATGCTGGGGCACCGCCAGTATTATCACCTTTTCTTTTGTCATTCTTTTGTATTTGACTTTTGAAGGAATGAGATGGATATTGCTGTCCCCTTTTAGGTTTCTTGCCGTGATGTAGGTTAATCTGGAAGCATGAACAGCTGCAGATCAAGTTGTTTCATGAAAATATCTACCATACTGAATGTAGATCTCTATTTTTTATTATTTTGCATTATATTAAATGGCTGTGGGCCTTTGTATCCCGAGCTACTGCAGTACCTGGACTTCACTGAAGACAGAATGGGTGAGACATTTAGAGCAGTGCAGTGGCGTCCGTTTAAGGGGTCGTATAACTTGATGCTAAAATTTGGGGTCAAGACCTCTAGGATCTTCTTTGTATATCTGTGTATAACTCTCTTATCTTCGCTTCACAGAGTAGAGTCGTAAATCTTTCAATCTCCCTCATCTATATATGTGTGTGTATGTGTGTGTGTGTGTGTGTGTGTGTGTGTGTGTGTGTGTGTGTGTGTGTGTGTGTGTGTGTGTATGCACACATACATACACGCTCAATGAATATTGATAGAACAACTCCATTAAAACTGCTAAATGAAACCATAAAAGGCTGTCATTATCTTCGAGGCAGTACTTCTTGATTAACCAAATATATCGGCTGTTTTCGTTACGCTAGCACCTGCCATACGAACACCAACAATTTGATCGCTTTGAAAGTTCGATAGATCTGTCATTTTAATGAATTTTAATTACCTTTTTCAGATGATATGTGAATAGAAACAGCAATTTTAGCAGAACATATTAAGCAACACTAATAATAAATCGCAAAACATTAAAATAACAAGCTTTTGACGGTTTTGTAGATGTTTCAAGATTATGATGCTATGATGTTGGGTGTTTCCATTCTTTTGCCCAACCTCTGTATATATATATATATATATATATAT
>NC_068981.1:26380699-26384452 GCF_001194135.2 Octopus bimaculoides
AAACAAAGAAAGAAAGAGTGGGGTAAAGATAGATGGAAACAAAAAAGCAGATTCATATGTATAGATATATGCATAAATAGGTACGTGCACTGCTGAGCTTTTGTGCACGCGCTCGTGTGCGTGTATAACGATAAGTAAGTTATTGTTCTGAAATTATTTATTGATTAACATCCTCACATGAGTTTCAGCGAAAATTTTTAGTCCGAATTATTTAAGCCTTACCTGATGTAATAATTACATCTTTACATCGGATCTGATTACAGAATACATACCTGCATACATTTTTGATGCAAGAAAGCTTAGATATTCACCTTAAACAAGTCATCCGTGCGACATTTTGATCACGATACCACTTGTTGATTTTGAGATCAAAGACATGCTGTTACTTCCTTTACAGTTTCAAGACAGAATTTCATTACAAGCGAATCCACAGGGCAGTGACAAAATGGTTATGAAGGTAATGAAGCGTACGCCCTTTTCTTTATCCCTTCAAGCATAGCTGATTCTGAGAGTCAGAAGAGAGAGATAGAGAGTGGGAGGAGGGGAAAAGAGAGTGGGAGGAGGGAAAAGAGAGTGGGGCGGGGGAGAGAGAGAGACAGAGAGACAGAGTGACAGAGATCCTGGAACAGAGAGCAGAGGGAACGCCACACCACCTGACTGGCACTCTATTTATCCACCTAGCTAGGATGAAAGCAAGATAACAACAATTGTAATGTGCTAGGTTATCCGTTGGAAAGTTCAGTTGTACAGCTGAAATTCAGAATCTACCATATGGAAATCCTTCCTGAAGACGATAAACTTTGCACGCTGATCAACTGCTGCATCAAAAACACTGACGTCTTTGTCCATTTATTTCAGCTGTCAATTAGATTACACCAAATACTGTGAATATATTTTCAACACGGTTCAGCACTTCAGCATCTGACTCAAAAAACGTATCCTCACACGTACCTCTTCAAAAAACATGTACAGAGTTAAATGCCAGATCCATGACGTCACAGTTACTCTGAGTGTCACCCAGCGAGGTCTCTCCGATGCTTGTAAATGAAAGAAATTGTCTAGTCATCAACAATCTACGAGAAAAGTTGCATCAGTACACTAATCTGAAAAGTTGCATCAGTACGGTGTAATCGACGCCTGAAAACATTCTGAAAACAGAATTCTGAAACCGACAAACAGCCTGTACAAGACAATTAATATCTCAAGCTTACTTGAAACTGCAATGTGCTAAGCGTGTTCTCCAGTACATCTGGTAATTATTTTCAAAAGGCTACTTTCTCTTGAAACATCAGACTGATAAATCCTTTAGAGTAGTTTTTATTTTGTATTTAAGTTGAAGCTCCAAACAGACGACAGTATTAAAGTTGTTTTTTAAACCTCTGCTTTTTTAAAAAAAGACTATTCTGTCAAAATGCTCCAAAAAAGCTGCAATACATTATCTCATAAATACGCCCTGATATACAAACAGACAGACACACACACACACACACACACACACACACACACACACACACACATATATATAAATGTGCATATGTTTATGTTTTTGTTTGTGTATAAATACAATTATAAATTTATAAAAATATATGAAAGTATAGAATTCTGGCATTTGGTCATAAGGGTATAATACATATGTAGATGTATTACATACGCATTTCGAAAAAAAACTGAATTTCAGATTCTTTCATTTATATTTAAAAGCAGTTGTAGATATTGCTTGCACGTTTGGCTGGTAGAAGGAATTATAAATAGGGCTGAAACTTAACAATGTTTGCTGTGGACCCAACGGATTTTTAGGAAGCATATCAATGTATCAATCAATGCCACAAAATTGCTTGCCTGTTTCTTTAGAGAAAACAATTTAGAAATTGAATATTCTGGAATATACATAACACAACACGTTATAGACATTTCTGTTTAGGGGAATTGATTCAGTAAATATTTGTGAGATTGATAAAAACTGATAATACATTTTAAAATGTTCAAAAGTGCTAATACACAAATATATTATACAATGGAAAAGGGACACAGATTTGTAGGATAGCTGACAGTCAAAAGTGATGATAACAATTTCTTTGTGTCCGAAGATCACGAGGTAGAGCAGCACGCCATTAAATGGTTATATAAGTAGTCTACGTGGTATAAAGTGAAAGTCAGTCCACCCCACTGGATCCTTAGACTTGGAGGTGTGACCACAGTGGCTCAGCGGGCTAAGTCGGCTGCGGTGATCACAAGCCTGTAGGTTAGGTTTTACATTTCAGTGGCTTTCTTCTTGGTGAATTGCATTAGAGCAGGGGTTTTCAAACTGTGGTCCGCGGACCACAGGGGGTCCGCAAGAACAAGACAGGGGGTCCGTGGACAGCAAATACCTTTTATGGGCAATTTGATTTTATATATGTTTTTTAATCGAAATCTTTTAATTGACAATAAACCTATTTGTTAAATACTGTTAAATAAATAAATGTAAAAATATGTTATTTTAAGCAAATATTTATGTATAAATTTCATAAGCGTTTATAAGGGGGTCCCTAAGGTAAGGCCTGAAATATAAAGGAGTCCGCAAGTCAAAAAGTTTGAAAACCCCTGATTTAGAGAGTTGGAGAAATGCATCTACTCTATAGTTGCCGAAAAGATACCAAAGAGGGCACCAGACCGTCTAAAGGACTCCAATCCTTGATTCCTTCTTGACATCGACTTCTCATGCCTTTTTCTTTCTCAAGGCACTCACAGATTTAATGCCCTAGATAAAATCTATTTACATATATTATAATTTAAGACGTCGCAAGGTATCCAATATCGTGATGCTGTTGATTGAAGGTATTGTGTGTACCGGGGGTTGTACTGTTTGTCAAGTCACAACAAGGACCTCATGCAAACAGAACTTCACGCAATATGCGTGCAGTTCCAAGTAATGTCGATTTTTGCAACACACCTAGATCGTAGGGTATTTCTAAAGTTTCCAGATGCTTTTTTATGTTGGGTAGTATTGAAATCAATGCTCCGATGATAATAGGGACAACCTTTATGTTAGACTTTTGTAGCTGCCACATCTTAGCGATCTCAATTCTCAGGTCTCCATATTTATCAATTTTTTCTCTTTCTTTAATGATAATATGTTGATCTCCTGGCACTGCTACGTCAATTATTAGGCACTTTTGTTGTCCTCCCTATAGGTTATTATATCCCAGCTTATTATAGTCACTATTATTAAGTTGGTGAACTGTCAGAATCATCGGTACGTCGGACAAAATGCTTGGCGACTGCATTTATCCCTCTCAAAGTAGAACATTTCTCGATTTCATACTTAACCCAGGATTTCAGGCCTTGTGCCTATAGTATAAAGGACTTCTATTACTGTTATTCAGGCGTGAGCTTACAAACTAGCGCACCGGTAAACATGCATTTCGTCCAGCTCCTTACGTTCTGAGTTCAAATTCCACCGAGTTGGAATTCGCGTTTTATCTTTTCGGGGTTGGTAATATAAAGTACCAGTCCAATACCGAGGTCGATATTATCAACTACCCCCACCCCAAATCCACAAAATTGATGATCCTGCGTCAAAATAAGAAACAGTTATTATCTTAATTATCACCAGAATTTCATATTACCAAGCTCACACTTGTCAGATTTTATTGTCAGTAGCATATGCAACTACAATATTATATATTTCTTTAATTACTGTTAAACGTTTTGGTATATTTCGCTTCAGGGATTGCAAACAATGCCAAAACACGTACTTTATATATGTGTATA
>NC_068981.1:26384462-26384826 GCF_001194135.2 Octopus bimaculoides
TAGATAGATAAATAGATAGATGGACAGCTATATACATAAAATCGTAATCGCACACGCATATATGTATGCATACATACATATGTATGTATACGGATTGGTGGCTGGTTGGCTGGTTAGTTGGCTGGTTGGCTGGCTGGCTGGCTGGATGGATGGAATATATCTGTATCTATTTCAATCTATCCTCACTTGCATACACAGTCATGTATACCTACATACATACACACACACACACATACATATATATATTTATATCATCCCACACTTGCTTGTATATATATATATGTGTGTGTATGTGTATGTGCGTGTGCAAGTATATATATATATATATATATATGTGTGTGTGTGTGTGTGTATGTGTGTATGT
>NC_068981.1:26384836-26389600 GCF_001194135.2 Octopus bimaculoides
ATATATATATATATATATATATGTATGTATATATGTATGTATGTATGTATGTATGTATGTATGTATGTATGTGTGAAAGAAAAGAATATCAGAGGTGACATGTGTTCTAACTGACCGAAATATATAAAACAATTCCTATTGAGCTTTAAGTTATTATACTATATCATTGTAACTTATTTATTTTAGTGTACTTATTTTATCGACACCCAGAGAACGCAGAACAAAATCCATCAAGTTGTGGTATTGAACCGAAACACATTTCGGAGAAATCATAAAGACCAATTTGTTATGGCCACCATTTTGAGTAACATGAAAGTTCATCTGAAGTAGAATGTAGCATATATACACGAGACGGGAAATAATTAAGAAGAAAACTGAAGTGAAAAATACATCAATTGTGTGCTCAGCGTCGGTGACGGTTGCGGATGTAAAAGAAATAAAATTCACTTCAACAGAAATTGGTAATTTAACATATAAAATATAGCTGTGTTAGTTCTTTTTGGCTAGTCTCCAGGAGATGAAGAGGAGAAAAGTGATAAGAGGCAAACGAATACGCATATTCTGAAGATGCGGCATACAAAACTTGTTAAGTTACTGTTTCATCTCAGTTTAATTTGCGAAGAATAAAAAGAACATACGTAAATTGAATATTGACCAGCTTTCAAAATAAATTAATTGTTTCCGGGGCTAGAGACAGAGGTTATAGTAAGTGGTTAAAGCAGAAATTCGGTTTAAAATTACACTGATCTAAGTTGTTTGCGAAATTCTACCTTACAGAAAATATTGAACGTCTGAAAATAAAATCTTCACTAAAGAGAAAAATAAAAATATAAGGAAAGAATGTTTAAAAGTACGTGCGGGGAAGTAGGAGAACACAATAAGAATTAATGTGAAATTTAATGATTCATCTACTTTTAGATATTGCAGGGTTTTATTTTCGTACAAAGCATTTGCAATTGCTATAAATTCTGCGAAATAACATATTATCATAAAAATATAATGATGATATCCCAGCATGGCCGCAACATCAAGCTAGAACTGATAAAAAGTAAAACATATACTCTATGAGAATCATATTATTAATATATACATAGGCACACATGCAAAATATACATACACATATATATGCATACGTTCATATATATATCCATCCATCCATCCAAACATACATACATATACACACATACATACAAACATACATACATACATACATACATACATGCATACATGCATACATACATACATACACTGTGTCGTGTCTATTAAATTTCACGTTTGCTGAGCAATTTAGTTCTGGAATGGATTCTGAGAAATAATAATCATGCAATTTTATATAAATCATGACGGTACCCCAGCATGGCCATAATCTCTGGCTGAAACAGATAAAAAGTAAAAGGTATAAACACAATAGCAATGTTCTTAATACATGTATACATACATAGCTCTTGTATATATGCATACAAAGATAGATATATGCACATATACATACATGCATACACAGATGCCAACATGCATATAAACATACACATACATACATGCATACATACATACATACATACACACGTACATACATATAATAGCTGCGACTCATTTTTTAGTAAAAGCTATCGCTTGATTGTTCCCTTAAACATAAGCAGCAGAGATGTGGATTTTCGTTCATGCTATGAACTTTTTACAGGGATGCAATAACGAAGGGTGCCTCTTGCAGTAGAACTTACAATATTGTTTTGGCGGTGTTTAATTCTACCACCTGACACACATTCATTTCCACATTCCCTAAAAGTAGAGATGCCATATAATGTATAGTTTACCTTCACTATATTCGTAGCTTCTCTGATGACTACTAAGGCCTGTCTTACTTAGACAGATATGCAAACGCTCGTTACATGTTAGATTGGATTGCGCAGCAGCACGCTCATAGAATTTCACTTCAACTCTCTTACGAACGTCTTGAGCTCCTCATGTTCGATGTGATTTTGTTCGAATTCCTCCACGATGAACAATCTAGAGGAAGGTTTTTCTATCCGTTTATATTAGCTTCTCCATTTATTTGACGTTACCTGGCAACTTGTCATGTTCGATGGGATTCTCTTCGAATTCCTCCACGAAATGTTAGCTTATCCATTCAACTTGACGATACCTAGCAGTTGTAAAATGATTTAGAAGATTGATCATATATATGCTCAACATGCGCCGATAATGCCTAGTCTGGCAAAGATGTGTTTGCTCTAGGACGCATATTGATATCTCCTAACACCTGGATTGCTTCAGTAGTGATTATTTGCCAGCTTTCTTTCAGCGGCAGCAATACAGATTCCACAATCATCTGCAAATAAAATTAGACTGACTCATTGATGCCTAACGCGGGTAACTTAGATGTTTGTTTGCAATATGCGAAAATTGAGCAGTTTGCAATATCTGTATCTGAGAAAAAGTGTTTGACTCGTCCTTATTCCCTTGTTTCAGACAATATTTGTAAGTCAAACGCTATCACTATTACATTTTAATGAAGCAAAGGTATCACGTTTATGCGTGCATGCATGTATGTAAGTGGGAATGTCTGACTTTATATGCACTTTGATCAAAACTTTCTTTAGGTTTCCCGCACTATCTTCAGCGCACGCGTGCTAATAAGTGGTACCCTTGTAGTGTGGCAATGTGAACCAAGAAAAAACAGAGAGACTAGTGATCTAATTTCTCTGGTCTAAAGGTGCGTTAGGAACTGAATTTCATCACAGGCTTTCAGTACAGTAGGCGGACAGTACTCTACTGCATAGATGTATGCATGAGTCGATCAAGGAAATTTAAGATGGCCGGACAAGCTTCACGCACGAGTTTGGAGCAAGACACCCGTGAACATCTACTCCTGATATGAAGATTCAGCAAGCTCGAGAGATGGATCTGACTAACCGACCAGTGACCAATGAAGAAGTGGTATGAACTCTGAAAACTAGTTATGGTTTTGCCTTCGAAATTATCCACGACTAGCTTCGCTTTCGTAAAGTCTGTGCGAGACGGATGCCAAAAGAACTTAGCGAAGCGCACGAACACAATACTGTGGAGATCTTCGACCCCAGCCTTTTCTTACTCGAGCGCTACAACGATGAAGGTGAAGCGTGTTTTGAGAAAATAATCAGATGAGACCTAGGTCCATCAATTTGATACAGAATATGAAGGGGATGCACTCGGAATTGCCAGCTACAAAAAAATTCAAATTTCAGCCTTCCGTAGAATACGTGGCGCTAGCAACTTTTGGGAACGTAAAAGGGCCTATACTGGAACATAATCTGGAAAAGGCGTCTACAGTCACACAGTATAGGCCTCGGTGAGATACTGGCCAAGAAACTAATACCAGCAATTCGCATCAAACACCAAGATATAGGGTCAAGTGCTATTGTTGCACCACAATGCACGCCCACAAATGGTCGCCCATACTATTGAAACCATTGAAGAATTGGGTTTCCAGTAGCTGGAACACCCTATATAGTGTTTTGATCTCAACCCTTCCGACTATTATCTGTTTTGATCGCTCAAACAGCCTTTACAAGATCGTCAATTTGCTACAGACGCTAGGATGCGGTGCATTAATGGCTGCGAGACTAACCCAAAATCCTCTCCGATGGAATCGGAACGTTTGTGCACCAATGCAAGAAGTGCGTCGAAAAGCAAGGAGACTATGTTAGAAAATGATGTAATTTGTTCAACCTCTGCTTTTTTGTTTTAATAAATTACGAAAACAAGAGTGCGTATAATTTTTCATAGAGTATATAAGTATACTATATAAGTATACTATATAAGTATAATATATAAGTATTTGTGAGTATGTATGAACACGTGTGTATGCATGCATATGCATATATACATACATCACTAGTTTCAGCTGAAGCAATGTAGCCATGGTGGGTTACAACTTTCTAAGTCAACCCTAATAATTATTTTATCGACGTCGGAAATTCGACACACGCTGGATTTCAACTCAGAATATATATTTACATAATCGAATACCACAAAGTATTTTATCCAACCCCATATTGATTGTTACATCAAGGGTCATGTAAACAGATTTCTTGCATATTCTTGGACGGGATTTGATAGGAAATCGTTTGTCGAAAAATACATCATCGCAGGTTTCTGGAACGGTCAGAGACATGTATTTACGAAACGATTTATTGCATTTGGCACCGCGAAATCACTTTTATAACCGATTAAATTGATCCTGGAACCCACTCAGTGCTTGTGACATTGATCACACGTTCATAAAAAAAATAAAAAATAAAATTCGATACTGGTAGGATTGGAGCTTAGATCGAAGTCTGCAAGGTATTTTGTTCAACAGTCGGCTGATTCTCATATTCATTCCGATAATTAAATGCCATCGCATCTATAAATTATATAAAATTGGTGATATATAAATAATTAATGAATTACGAAAATAATTATAACTTGTAGATAAGAAAGAGCGAATGTAGCTTGTATATTTCGATATGTAAACATATTCTTTACCTATTTTCATATACAGGTATATGTACGTAATCAAATGTATAAGAATTACACATACACGCACACAAAAACACACTCACCTGCATAATTAGAAGAAAAATATTAAATATATAATATTTTTAATCAGTAACCAATATATCTTCTTTTAACTAAGCATATGTGCATTATATCCTTATACATGAATGTCTAAATATAACTACATACTCAGACATGTATGTACGTGTATACATACATACATACATACATACATACATATATATATAT
>NC_068981.1:26390000-26391147 GCF_001194135.2 Octopus bimaculoides
ATACATACATACATACATATATACATGCTAATTCAGCTAGCAGGTATTTTGTATTGGAGTTTGGTGGCAGCAAGTTTCCTGAAATCTTAAGAATTATTTTAGGATTCTTGATGCAAAAATATTCGAGTCGACAATGCGAATTTCAATTCCAATTTCGTTGAGTCTTTAAGGTAGCATTTTAGGTGTTGTGACAAGTGCACCAAGTACTAGAGGAATAATTGTTGTCTTGTTCATCTGCAGTTTCCTCAAATCTCTGGTTAGATCCTGAGATTTTTCAAATTTTCCAATTTCTTTTGTATAGACTCTACTATCATACAGATCTGCAAAATCTAAAATCTAACCCTGTTTGTTTATTCTGATTCTCTAATCATGTCTCGCCTTCCTGATTGTATCGTAATGTTAGTTTTTGTGTCAGGGTCCCACAAGATATTGTAATTCTTATTTTCTCTCACGGCCTCTGGTTCGTGTTTATACCACTTTTCCGTTGCTTTGGAGTCACACACTCGATTAACATCCCAATGCATTCTTTTGCATACACAGTCATTTCTGCGCTTATATTCTTTTTTCTGCTAGTACACTGCACTCATTCAGAATGTGATTGATACACCCGTCTATCTTCTTGCAGATTCTTCTCTTGCCTTCAGACTGAGTTTTGTCGATGATCGCCTATATTTGATTTAATCTAAGGCCTTGTTCCTGAGCGCCTATAGCTAATATTTATATTTCTCGTTTTAAATTCCCGTCCGTCAACCAATGCTAGCGATCTTCGACCCCAGCATTCTCAGTTTGTTTTATGAATTGGAAATGCAGTTCCATTTATTTCCATTTGTTTATTTTATTGTTCTTCCTTTTGTCTCTGAAATCTCAAACTATTTGATTCCGTTGTTTTTGGCATTTCTAGTTGCCGACAATATTCCTTCTTTACTTGGCACAACACAATTTTTCAGGCTCAATGCCCATTACTATCAGTGTCTACTGGCTTTATTAAACCGCAAACACCCGTTTTAGGCAGATAGATTTAGTCAGAAATACTTTTAGGGTGAGATGCGTTACTTCTATATAAGTTCTGTAGCCTGACCTTTGTACTTTTCACAAAGAGAGCAGACTATCTCAGTACTGTCGTGTATTTATGGCTTTAATGATGTTA
>NC_068981.1:26396280-26399497 GCF_001194135.2 Octopus bimaculoides
GAAATTAAAATTTTGGAAAGCTTGAGAAGATCATTGCTGGCATTTATCCACAGTTATTCAAAACTTTACGGAGATGTACTTGAATAGCAAGTGACTTGATCTGAGATCGTGTGCTGAATCAAAAATAATTGCAACGTGGAAAATGTCTGTAAGCCATTCATGAATACACAAAGCCAGTTAGTTTCACTTCAAGATTTAAATTTCAATTGTGTTTTGGGAGAGTCATTTTCTTTTTGTACATTATAATTTAACACACTCACCGGTAAATGGAATAAGTGGTGAGTGTGTTAAATTATAAGGCACAAAAAGAAAATTACTCTCCCCAGACACAACAGAATATGCTTCAACACACGAACTCACATAAAGAATCTTGCAAACCAAATCTAAAAACGAAATTTAAATTTCATTTCTTTCAAAATATTTTTCTCACTTTGAAATCGCGACCTCCTATCTGACAAAACTTCCCAAAAGTGATGCAGCACGAAGTTCTGTCAGTGAACAGGTCGCGGTTTCAAAGTGACGGAAATATTTTGACACAAATGAAATTTAAATGTTGAAGTGAAACTAACTGCTTTTTTATGATCTTGAATGACTTACTAACATCTTCCACCTGCAATTGTTGATTTTAAAAGAAGTTATGTAAACGAGAATTCATTTTAATAGCATACTATTCGGTTCGAAAATATTTTTCCTACACACACGCGCAGCTTCGCTTGGTCAGGCGGGGGTAAAAATTTAGGTTATAATTCATTTTGTTGTTTTTCTATCAACTATGGACCACTCGTGTGTTACTTCCATAAAATGTGTGTAATAGGAGAAAAATATTGAAAAAACATCAATACATATGAGAGTGAAAAAGAAGGGTGGTTTGGGTTGTGCTAGAAACAACAGCAAAACCTCTCTTGAAATGTTCACCTTTTCCTCTGAAAATATTTACAATTTTCTTTGTTTTGTTTTCAGCAAAAGACTCGTCCCATGGATTTTAAGTTAAAAAGGAAATGGCCAAAATCGGTACAGATAGTTATTATTGTAAGGCTTATAACGTTCCAAACAGCCATAAAAACAAGATTACTTTTAAATGTTGTTTACAAAGTTCTACAAGTATTTAAAAAAAATATTCATTCAATAAATAATGTTTCTGCATTACGTATATATTAATAGAATAAACTGTCAGTTTTCCAAATAGCGCATTAAAACTTGAAATGAAAACATTAAAACAAAATGTGAGAGACTTTGAAAATGAATATGATATACTCCGCAGTGAATGTTATGAATATTTAAATTTGTGCAGAATTGGACGCAGTGAATGCAATGAATATGTAAATTTGCTAGAAATTGGAGTAAAGAAATTCGATACACATGCATTTACAAAAATATTTCCAGATGGTCAACCTTTCAATACTTGCTTTCTTTTTGTACTTTTAGCAGTTGTTACATACCTCATCAATAAGCAGCTTTCTCCATTATAGTATAGATAAATAGAAGATATACATACACATGCATATGCATGTGCGTGTATGTGTGCGTGTATGTATGTATGTACGTATGTATACACGAATGTATGTATGTATCTATCTATGTATCCATATACATATAAGTGCATGTGTGATGCCTGTATGAGTGCAGGTAAGCGAAACAAATTACTCGATACTGTGAAGTAGAGTAAAATAATATTTGTTCAGCTACATCGAAGTGTTGTAATTATGTATTTGTTTTAGTAATAAAGTAGTAATACTGTCGAAATTGTGGGTGTAACCGTATCGTTGCCCCGCCTTTCAAGTGTAGTCGCCCTGCTACAGATAGAATTCCCGCAGAGGTTTAACCTGTCAGTCGGTGAAGCGGAAGCGTGAAACTTGACTAGGAACTCACTGACACACCGGGGAATATAAATATTATTTTAGATTCTACTTCATTGTACAGAGTATTTTTAACCCTAATTACATCACGCCTGTCCACCCACGCATTCTGCCATTCTCGCGTATATATATATATATATATATACACGTGTGTGTGTGTGTATGTGTGTGCGTGCGCGGGTATTTATATTTATATATATACACACAATTATATAATTATGTCTGTATCTAAAAATATACATACATATATACACACATACAAATACATACATGTATGTCCATATATATGTGTTTGTGTGTGTATGTATGTATATGTGTATATATTTTTCCTGGTGAAGGCCGGTTTATGGGGTTAAAATGGGTAACTTTATGGCTTCTCGTCAAAACCTGTTGGCCTATGTCATAGCCCAACGGGTCTTGGGGTCAGACGATACGCCATAAAGTTAAACCCTTTATGGACAGGAAACCTATGGTAACCCATAAACCGGTCTTTACCAGGAAAATTATGGACTGCTCTGCTTCTTAGAGTGTGCTTCTTCCGCGGATTTATGTTTTTCTAAAAATGATATACGCGTATATATATATATATATATATATATATATATATATATATATATATACATATATATATATGTACCCCCCCACACACACTCACACACACACATACACACACACATATATGCACTTGTATATCTGTATGTGTATAAATACTTTCTCTCTGTTTCAGGCTGACGTAAAATATCTTGTATTTCAGATAATTGAGAACAAACAAGTATTTATGCACATCACTCCTCCTTTATATTCTCGAATCAATATCATGACCTCAGAGGTGAAATGGCAAAAAGATTATGTTTTACATTATATCTACGTATTCAACCGGTCGTATTTTCTTATTGAATTTTACTGCTAACCTGTTCTATATACATCCAATATTTACTTCCCAGTACATCTGCAATCTAAAGCTAGTGATCGAGACATTAAGGTATTTAACCTCATATTAATCGTAAATTCGATGTTTATATTCTTGACAGCAGCACTACTTTTGTGTCCATAGACACGACTGCGCTCTATATTGACTTACAAAGGTCATGAAACGCATACTACAAACTAATTATTTAAAGAATATTTTGTTAACTTGCTATGAACGGATCAAATTCTCTCGTGGACAAATTTTAGAATAACTGCCATTTTCTTCACAAGTATTATTATATTCCCAGAACTTAATGCATATGAAAAATCGTTTTATATACTACGTGAGACATATGCATAAACTGAATGCAGACGCGAAAAAAATAAAAAGCACGTACTCAGTAAACTTGGCAAAATATATTCCGTTTGCTTTTTTTTTTTTTTTTTTTTTT
>NC_068981.1:26399583-26406859 GCF_001194135.2 Octopus bimaculoides
TTTTTTTTTTTTTTTTTTTTTTGTCCGAATGTGGCAGTTCACTCTGTCAGTACTCTGCAAACAAATTCTTTCGTTGACTTTTGAAATACCACGTAGAACACCAAACGCGTCAGTTAAGGACAGTGTGATTTGCAAAATTTACTCATATACATATATGTGCACATATGTGTGTGCGTGTGTGTCTGTTTGTGCGTTTATGTGTGTATTCATATGTGTGTGCCTGGATGTATGCATGTATGTATGTGTAATGTGAGTGACTGGTTATAATGAGAAAAAAATTTCATTAGCCCTTTGAGCCTGTAACACCGGGTAACCGCTGGATGGCTTATTTCAGTTGCAAACACAAATGGGGGATTACTGAGAGATTAAATTTTTATGAAAAAGGTGAATAGAAGGCGAGTTTTTGCAAGGCGGAAAATGTCCTGACTTTAAATATCTATGCAGCTCAGAACTCTTCATGAGTGTAAAACTGTTGGAAAATGAAGGCATTTCGAGAAATACCTACTAATTAACTTGACCATGCCATTACTTCTGGGTAAATATGCACATAGCCTGTTAAATTCTACTTTACAACTTCTAATTTATGAAACACATGTCTATCTATTTGTGTGTTCGTGCGTGCATGCTTGCTCTTATCAATTTGCGCTCATTCATTTTTATCTTTACCACACAACGGCTTACATTAGGCGTCTTTTTTATTATTTTTAAGATTTTAAATTATTTATTACAGTGTGCTGAGTATATGATATGAGTCCGAGGAGTTTTTATCAAGAAAAGACCTATGTAAAATAGATATAAAATCTAGTTTCTATTACAACTACTACATATATGGGAAATTCTGCCTGTGGGTGTATTTGTGGAGTTGTTAGCTAACTCCTCCTACAACGTTTTATCGATTTTGATGAAACTTGACACGTGAGTAGAACTCATGTCTGTAAACCTCATGCCATACTCAGCTTGTTGAAAAATCGATAATCGGACACCTAGAAGGGATCCTTTTTGTGTATCTAATATATTTTATTTTAAAAACCATGTGAAATAACCCATTCGCTTCTGGAAAGAATCATTATATATATCCAAGGGAAATAACCCATTCATTTTCCTAAATTATTTGGTAAAACTGAAATTGAGTATGCTTATTTCTTAGTATTTGAACTGTTAGGGTTATTTTTGTAATTTATCCAGTACAACCCTGAAACAAGTAAATAGTATTTTCCTAAACAATAAATCCACTTATTTCGGTTAGTGATTTATTCATGAATATACCAACACTAGCACCCCTGAGGGTAATATTCTCTGGGAACGCACAAAATCCCTTTTCAGAGTTATTTACTTTGAATTGTTATTATCGCATATCTGATTAGCCAGTTATTATGTAACATGCTTCACGATCTTAGTATACATACATTATTAGTATTTTCTCCTATGTTCTGTATACTCTGGGAACGCATGAGAGTCCTTTTCGGGGCTACTTTATGTGAATTCTTACTATCGGGTAACTAATTTCAAGTTATTACATAACTGACTTCACAATTCGTGTATTCATGACTTATTCAGAAGCCCTAAAAACTAGAATCTGTGCAAGACAGTTCGGTATTCTCTGTAAATACACAAAAACCGTTTTAAGGGCTACATACTTTGTATTGTTAAAATTGGATTAGCGAAACAATTATAAGAACCGAACCAAGGAATAATCCCCGCTTTTTGCCGGAATTACCGAGTACGTCAGCTAGTTATATATAAGTGTAAAGGTGCCGAGCTGGCAGAAACGTTGGGACGTCGGGCGAAATGTGTAGCGGTATTTCGTTCGTCTTTACGTTCTGAGTTCAAATTCCACCGAGGTCGACTTTGCCTTTCATCCTCTCGGGGTCGATAAATTAAGTACCGGTTGCGTACTGGGTCGATCTAATCGACTGGCCCCCTTTCCAAAAGTTTCGGGCCTTGTGCCTAGAGTAGAAATGATTACATATAAGTATGCACGTGTCTGCACGTATGTGCACGTGTTCATGTGCGTTTATGTAAGCATATACGTATATATATATATATATATGGTTACGTGTATGCGTGGGGAGTGGAGGAAGGATGTATAAAGGAAGCCAAACTATGAAATAAACGATATTTCAACAAGCCTATAATTTCCGATTCTTTACACACGATTCATTAAACTTATGACCCCAAGGATGTGAAGCATCAGTAAAGCTATTGCCTTCCAAAAACACCAGGTAAGTTTGACAGCTTTACGATTTATACTTTTACCACATAAGTGCGAAACAATTAATGTTTTTTTTAATGTATTTATTGCATTAAGTAATAATACATTTCTGTCAGAATATTAGACTTGTTGACAAGGGTATTCCCTTTTGTGATTTCTTATTGTATTAAATGTATTATTAATCTCTCCAGAGACAGTTGTGTGCATTTACATTCCAGAAACTACAACGTGTCGAAAATTCACCGATACAAATTTTTGAATGTATTACTATAAAGTAAATTGCTTAATTCGTTTTATTCGTAAAATCTTTAATATAGATGAGAAATAAACTAATTTTTCAAGTGTGAAATTTATTCCAAAACTATATATTTGAATGGTTTCAATATGTGTGTGCGTGCTAAATATATTGTATAACGTATAAATATATCATATTTTACACATACATACATACATATATACATACATACATACATGCATACATGTTTATGTGTGTGTGTGAAAGAGAGAGAGAGAGAGAGGGAGATAGGTCGATAGATACATAGATATACATACTTATATATACATACATATATATGTGTGTGTGTGTATATGTATGTATATATATATATATATATATATATATACACACACACACACACACACACACACGAGGTATGATCAATAAATATCCGGACTTTTACAATTAAAGCAAAACTACAAAACGTACTAATTTGTCCTTTAATCGCCTTCGGAAGCCATGTACTTAATCCACCGCTGTTTCTATTGATGGAAGCATTCCTGGAACTCGTTTATTGGGATAATCAGTAGCTGTCTCGTTGTTTTCACTTCCTCGACGTTCTGAAATCTTCCTTTGAAGCGAGATTTGATTTTTGGAAAGAGGAAAAAACGCAAGGGACGAGATCTGGGGAATACGATGGACCTTGGGAATGCTGTCCCTAGCCAAAAACTGCTGTATATGATGCGCTGAATGGGAAAATGCATTGTCATGGTGCAATTGCTACTCACCGGACGCACAATTGTGGGCTTTCCGATGAGTAACATCCCGCAAACACCGCAAAACTTCATGGAAGCACTCCATGTGTACTGTCTGGCCAGGTGGAGCATATTCATGAAGTCAAAGAAAACGGCCAAAAGTGACTTCACATTGCTTCGACTCATTTTTTTTCTTCGGTCTTGGAGAGTTTGGGGTTTTCTATTGTGAAGACTGAGCCCTTGCTTCGAAGTCATGGCCATAGACCCACGATTCCTCACCCGTTATGAACGTTTTTCCAAAGTTTTCATTGTTCACGACACTATCAAGAAGACCTTGTGCAAGAAGACCTTGTGCAAGAAGACCTTGTGCAAGAAGACCTTGTGCAAGAAGACCTTGTGCAAGAAGACCTTGTGCAACTGAAAACCGAGTGTTCAACTGAAAGCAGTTTGGGTACAAAGTTGACAGACTCGAGTCACATATCCAAATCTTCAGTGATAATAAACTGAACCGTAACTAATCTGCACATCCACTGATAATTCACGGATGGTGGTTCGAAGGTTTCCCCTCACAGTTGCACGCATATCTGCCATGTTTTTCTCAGTTCTGCTGGATGCCTCTTCCAGAACATTCCTCGCAATCGACATTATTTCGGCCATCTTGAAAACGTCTGAACAACTCGTACACTTGTGTGCGACTCATACACTCCTCTCCATACACTCCTCTCCATACACTCCTCTCCATACACTCCTCTACATACACTCCTCTCCATACACTCCTCTCCATACACTCCTCTCCATACACTCCTCTCCATACACTTTTTGCAACATTGCGTAGGCCTTTGCGCAGGTATTGCTAAGCTTTTGGGGAACTTTGATGCAGATTCTCTGTCCAAGTTTCTCTGTCATGGTCAATGCGACGATCACATGCTACACACATTACTTCCAAACACTGCTCTAAACAGCGCAATTGAGCTAGAAAGTTAAAACTTAATGCGCATACATAGCAGAGCTCACGATCAATTGGTGCCAAGCGGCTTTACTCTGCGTGTTTCAGCTTCGTTACTATGTCAACAGTCCTGATACTTATTGATCAGACCATTTATATGTGTGTATGCGTGTGTGTGTGTGTGTGTATTCAAAAAGGGAAACGCATGTGTGGATATATGCTATGGTATGTGCGTTTTATACCTACCTTCCTACATACATACACAAATACATATATGTATATATATGTATCTGTATGTGTGCGTCTATGCTTACGTATAGATCCTATGTTTATACTTGTGCAGATACATACATGGTTTCGTGTGAGTGCGTCTTTGTATATGCGTGGGTAAGAGTGTATGCTTATATTTACACTTACATACATATATTCATGTGTGTGCGTCTATGTTACATATGAGAATGTGCGCTCATGCATATACACTTACATGCTTGAATGTGTGCGTACGCATGTATACAATTATACTTGTATGTATTCGCGTGCATATCCCTATATATCTGTATACGTGGTGCTAATATACACTTTTGTATACACATATATACGTAATCCAATTTTGTGTGCGTTTGTTATATACGCTCCACTACGTTCTTTCTTTCTTTCCTTCTTTCTCTCTTTCTTTCTCTATTTCTTTCTTTCCTTCCTTCTTTCCTTCTTTCTTCACTTCTTTCTTTCTTCCCCCTCCCTTTCTTTCTTTCTTTCTTTCTTTCTTTCTTTCTTTTTTTTTCCTCACGAAAACCATGCTTTCTCCCTTTCTGCATTAATAACGTCCTTTATCTTTACGTTACTCTTCTCAACCCTTACTTCCACCCTCCATAAGTTTAAGATACACTTGCCGGTTCCAATGCTGAATAATTTTCGTATGCGAGCATGATTGCGTGCATATATGTATATGTATACATGTGTATTCGTGCATGCATTTATGTCTTACAAAAATAAGCCTATATACGTATATTGTCTGTACGTATGCATCTGTGTATTTTGATGTATGTGTGTATGCTGTAGATAGTCTAGTATGCGTATATACTGTTGTAATTTTTTTTTAAAATTTAATGCAGCGTAAATTTTATTTTAATTTCAATGTGTTAATTCAGCGATAATTCGAATATAATTATTTACAATATGTATTTTCAATCCACTTTTCAAGTTAAGGTTTTCTTTGATTTTTGAAAATAGGATGAATGTATATTGAATTCATTTGCTTTGTTTATTTTGTTCATTGCATACCTAAGGCCGTTATTTGAAACAATCAATGAAACTTCCATGTTTTTTAATTAATATTAGTTTTGATCGCATCGTCGTTTCTCTCCCATTTTAAACAAAACTGTCCGATGAACGGGAACGTGAAACTCTGAGTTACAGCTTTTTGTTATATTTCTGCTGCTTTTAAATAGAGCATATTACTCTACCTCTGGTATTTGAGTACTCTTTTTTCCACCTTTTTTTAGAATTATGTGCTTATTCCAGTGTATATATATATATATATATATATATATATATATATATACAGACAGAATGAGAGAAAGAGAGAGAGAGAGAAAAAAAAACATTTGTTATGGCTGTATGTATGTGTATGCATACGCATGTGTGTTTGTGTGTGTGTGTGTGTGTGTGTGTGTGTGTGCGTATGTGCGTGTTTTCTTTGGGATATATTTTCAATTTATTTTTCTAATAGCGTAAGTGATCATGTACTTTCGTTTATGAGTGCTGTTGGGATTTGTAATTTTCTGAATTGCTTCATGTAGGCACATACGTGTGACTATTTTGCTTATGTATAAGCCACCACTCATCTGTATTCGTATCGGGAGGGAACGCAACTGTCACCCTGGGACCTGAAATGGGGCATTCCTAAATTTTTTGGAGCATTTTTCACTTTTCTGTAAGCGATTATATCTGAAGGCAAGTTAGTTTGCTTTTATTTAATTTCTTTCTTTTATTTCATTTATTACTTCTTGAGAATCCAAGCTTTTTCGGTGTCTAGGCAGATCTACAGTTACATATCCTAGAACACCTATGATAATATGAACAAATCTTCTGCAGACTGTATTTAAGAGCTGTATGCCTCTCACTTATTTTCCCCAAATCTTGATGACACATTCATATCTGCTGGGCAGTTGATCTTTGCAATTGTGCACGTAGGCATATATATATATGTGTGTGTGTGTGTGTGTGTGTGTGTTTGTGTGTGTGTGTGTGTGTGTGTGTTTGTGTGTGTGTGTGTGTGTGCGTGTATGTATGTATCTGGTATTATTCAGTCTTCTTTTAGGATTTCTTGCCAATAGAGAAAGAGTCGTTTTCTCAAATAGACTCAAGTCTCCGTCATTGGAATTTCAACATCAACAGGTATTTTTATATGTTTCTGTGTATGTATATGTGCAGCTGTGTATATTTTGTTTTCTGGATGCATTCTCATACATATGTTACATGTCTAGACATGCTCATATATACTTAAATGCATAACTCCAAGCAAAATTGCTTTTTGTAGTTTTGGTTTCTTCTATAACTACAACTAGAACGAATCTCTTTACTTGTTGAGCGGACACTTTCATTCTGTTCCTCAGTTGTGTTGTAACTGATATTGTGTTCAGCCGTGTTGCTTGAAGTAACTCTCTACATGGTAAATTCAAGTTTCAATCGAAAGATCACTATGATCTTGAATAAAAGGCTCTCTCAGTTAATTCATCTGGAGATTAGCCAGTTATTTCATAGGGCTGATAATTGTGGCTTCAAAGTTGAAGACAGCATTCATCGTATTTTCTATAAATAGTCTCCCACTCCAAATACGCGACTTGTTGCTTCGAGTATGTATGTATGTATGTATGTATGTATGTATGTATGTATGTATGTATGTATGCTTGCATGCATGCACGTATGTATCGAATGTTTTCGCAAGTTATTAGGTCATTACCTTCTCCGTTTTCTTTTGATAAAAGTCTTTTAATCTCGAAATATTGAAATTTAAGGTAAAGGTTGGATGGTTTTGCCTTCCTGCGTTTCGCTAATTTATTCCAGTTTTCATTGTACTGGCTTGTTAAAACAATGTCAATTCTGTCTCACTGCTTAGTTCAGAAAAGAGAGGACGAGAGAGAGAG
>NC_068981.1:26406928-26409428 GCF_001194135.2 Octopus bimaculoides
CAAGACACAGATGAAAATATACATTAATGTAAATATCGGGTTATGTAAAGATGGTGCCCAACAATACAATTGGTGTTATTGTCTATGTATAAAGTTCAATAAACATATATGCTTATGTGCTGTGTGTTTGTGTGTTGTGTATATTTGCATAAGCTGTGCTGTGTGACAGTGTGTGTATGTGTGTATGTGTGTGCATATGTGTGTTGATGTGTGTGTGTGTGTGTGTGTGTGTGTAGTCTTGTGTGGTTTTTGTTTGCCTGTGAGCGTCTGTGTCCACATATAACACCAAACATTACTAATTCACAATGAATTGTCAAAGCAAATAAAATTTATAAAATCATAATATCAGTTTACATATTGTATGTATAAAAACATAAAGCACCGGAAATTGAATATAGTTTTGTTTGTGTACAACAGACATGTCTTATTTATTTCTCTCAGGGTGAAAAATATTTATATTGTACTTGGTGAACGTTATCACTTTGATATATGTTTGAAATACGGAAATATTTATGTAAAAATGTTTTTAGTTCTTTTCCATTTTATTTTCATTCAAAATGAACTGTATTCCAAAAACACATTAATTTCAATAATTCGAAAATATAATAAACACGTTAATTGAATTTTTGTAGTAATATTGCTAGAAGCATTTATCATGAAATTTAGAATCTCTGTATATTTGATTTAATGATAGATATGAATTATTTAAAGCGAAGAAAAAAAAAACCTGATATCTTAGACAGAAGTTCAGTGAGTAGAAACAATTGTTAGGAAGTAAAACATGTGTTTCTCCGTTCGACCACAGCAACGAGTTTGAGATTTGCATTAATAGATTATTTAACATGTATATTCTTAATTGTAGTGAGCAGATAGGATATTCACACGAATCTTATTGCTTGAAAAGAAATGACGGCGTCTTAATGTAATAATAGCACACAATTACCGGGTTCTGTTGAGATTACGTTTAAACTCTGGATTATTTCAAGCCCATGTAGCCTTAGAAATGAACACATAGACATGGGATAGGAACCTAAATTATTAATACTAATTGGTGATGCTGAAATAGTCTCATTTCTGTGAATTCACTTCACTTGAACGGATTAACATCGTTACATGATATTCGCATTTGTTATAAAAAATACATACACCTTACATGCCGTTTCAGTACAGCTTACTCAATATTGTAGCATATGAATTTGAAGGTTAACATTCAAACTGATTATCTATATGAGTGGTTGTCTACCGGGGGCTATATGGTCCTTGAAGGTCAATATAAAATTTTGGCGTGGTTCACGCAACAAAACAGTAAATTGGGGATCCGTAACAGTGTATTAAGGGCCCTTGGAGAAAATGTTGCTTTAGATGTGTGTATTGGTATGTATTACAAGAAACAACCAGGCTTCTTTCCCTAACATTTTACATAGACCAACCTACATGAGTTAATGAATGGCAAACAAAATAGAAATTTTTCAAATAGGAGGCTTCTATAAAACGAGTTTTTAAACAGAATGGCTATGGGTATCATCCAGAATAAAATAGTAATCACAAGAGTCCATAAATATAAAATCGTTGAAAGCTCCTTATCTATATCCATAAAGTTTGGCATGCCTTGAAAGACTTAGATTGACAAAATTCATTCTGTTTAACTATCAACATACTGCACGTTATTTTATTCGTAACATTATCAGTTAAAATATTGCAGCCTGTCAGAGTTCAGATGATATGACATACGTACTATCATCTACATTAAACCATGTCATCTGTAGGAAAGAAACCACCATAATGTTGGCAAAAAGATGGAACACTGTGGACATCACACATCAAATAGAAAGTTTTAAGTCACAAAATGTACAGAAAATTAAATGGCAGCCTTATTCTGTTCTTTTACGCATAAGAATTGTATGTATGTATAAATATAATTTGGAAGAATTATTATGAAGAGATACATCAAAAAGAAATGCAACCACAATTTAAGCTATCAGTTGAACTCGAGAAAAAGAAAACCAGAAAGATATACTTTTAAAAGAATCTAAATGGTTTAAAGATAAACATTTAATAGATGATTAAGACCAAAGTTTAACGATATTCAACTCATGCAAATAGCTCTTATCTTTTTAGAACAACGTACTCCGATCTACATTATCTGACGTGCTATATATGCACACACACACACACACACACATACTCACACACATTTATTTGAAAGTGGCTAGCATTTATCACACCACAAGAGTTTTTTTCGTTTTCTTTCTTGTACTTCAACGAAAATCACAATACACCTAGTTAAGAATTTACCGCGTGCGGCATTCAGTACATCACTCATTAACTTAATTATCTATACTTTTGCTATTGTTTCAGTGAATTATTCACTCAGGTTTTTATATCCAATACAATTGCTTGTGTGCATACTGATACGGATGCAAACCGAGTTGAGTGGTTGTCGGCTACCGAATGTATACCGTTTTGGTAAATGATTTTTACAAAAGTCATAGGTCGCCTA
>NC_068981.1:26410541-26413801 GCF_001194135.2 Octopus bimaculoides
TAGATAGATAGATAGATAGATAGATAGATAGATACATACATACATACATACATACATACATACATACATACATACATACATACATATAGAAACACAGACACACGCATACACACATAAGTATATTTCATAATTTTTTTTTCCTTTTATTTCTCTCAGTGATCGGGTTACACCCATGCTTAGACATCTCAAAAGCCACTTAATCGATAAAATTAACCTCAGTACATATTCTTTCAGTAAATGTTTGCTAAACTGCTAAATTGTAAGAACTCAGACAAATTAATGCCTGTTGCTTTTCCGTGAGAGACGACTACAAATACTTAGAAGCACACAAATGCTCTCTCTCTCTCTCTCTCTCTCTCTCTCTCTCTCTCTCTCTCTCTCTCTCTCTCTCTCTCTCTCTCTCTCTCTCTCTCTCTCTCTTCCTCTCTCTCTTTCTCTCTCTCTTTCTCTCTCTCTCTTTCGTTCTCTCTCACACACACATGCACAAACCCATACACATACCATACACACACATACATCCATAGCTACATACATACGTATATATATATATATTAGTGCATCTTGTGAGCGTCATATCTGCTACACCACTTCACATTAGTAAGACTGGTCACGTGATTGAGGTGCGTCAAAGTGCAACAATTTCGCGACATTTTAATTTCATGCAACGTACTTGGAATCTGTAATATGTGGAAATTCTATCCACTCACCAGAATTTCCTCTGATAACTTTAACTAAAACTCCGTTAAGTGATATTGTAGGTTGTTTTAATATTTGGAAAGCCTACAATTATTTCGAATTCTAGGTCACAGCATTGAGATTGGTCTTACTGAGAAGTTTTCAATTAATTTTTGTGTGGATTGGCTACTTTGGATGCGTTGGTACATTTGAAACTTCACCACAAGACTTCATATTACTCTTTCATTTTACTTACAAAACCGGTGGTTATTTTTTTCTTTGTATGCTTTCCTGATGTTGTTTATCAATATGATGGTGTTTATTTTGCATATGTTGCCTCATATAAATGAAAGTACGGGTATGTTGAAAATTATTGGAATTGTTTCATATAATTGTTCAAGATCTTTTAAAAGTTCACATTCTGGTGACGAAATTTTACGATTTTAAACCGTTGATGAAGGCAGCTTCGAAAATTTGGGGCTTCTTAAATTACATTTCTTTTGATCTGGAAAGGGCTCTTTGCATTTTTAAAATCTTTGCTTCTCTGCAAGTGACTCGGTAATTTCTTTCTCGTAGATAAAGTTATTCAACCGCATGCACTTTATTATGCTTGTCTTACCGTTTTTGTTATCAGGTGCATGGTAAAGAGATTCCCGGATGGCATTTTTGCCTGTTTTCAATAGATATGCGTAAGTTCTCTATTTTCAGCTATTTGTTATTGGCCGAATATAAGGCTTAACAGAATAGAGAGATTGACAGGGCTAGATTAAGACTAATTGACGCCTCGATCTTTCTACGGTGTAACTAACAAGTTGTCTAGACATGAGTGCTGAATGCACCAATAATAGATTATAAATTCGGTTTTCTTCCAAGCCATGAACAAAATCTAGATAATTTTAAAATATAATGTGATGACTGAAATATATATAAGTCATGTTCATAGGAGCTGAAAGGCCTCTAATCTAGATCTGTCTGTTCTGTATTGACTGTGGACCAAATATGAACAATAATATATTAAATTACTTTGAACAGCCACGAACCACATGACAACACAAAGTCAGCGAGAATAAAAACATTTGCTCCCTAAAAGCATTATATATATTTCTGGAAATATCCAGGTAAGATTTCACTTACTGGAGAATGAAAGAATATCTGATCAAGTTTATATGAAACTTCTTGTGAATAAAGCATGCATTCTGACGTCGATCAGTAACAAAAGATATTTGAAGCCGCGTATGTGGCTGGTTTTATTTTCTTGAAATTAATTGGTTTCATTATCGTCTGCTGGATTCTTGTGAACTTCAAAAGTAAAGCAATTATTACGCTCGAATGTGGTGTATTAGAATATTTTACATGAAATGTTATCATTCATATGCTTATATAACTAATGCATGAATTTCTCAATTATACGCTTAATTATCTTGTTTATTTTCACTCTAACGATCTATCTTTGGCACTAATACCATTTTCTTTTGTTTTGATTTTACAAGTATGATGCCGTATCGATTGAAATGTTCTTTTAGAAACGTTCCAACAAAGTTACTTACAATAGAGCAAATGAGGTTAACTACAATGTAATTTTGAATTCTACTCCATCATACGATTTTATCTGTTAATTAACATTCAATGTTTTCGGACAAAACGTATTTGTATTACGTATATTGCCTGCTATTTAGGCAGTTCAATCTAATTTAAATACATGTCAGATGCAGCGCTCTACGAAGAATAAGCCTTCAAAGAAACTGATAAGATATTCTATTATTGAAGAGATTACTGAACCATAAAATCCTTGTAACAAACTTCTCTTACATAAAAAGATTCGCTCTCTCTTTTCTCTTTATTTCACTTTTACTTTGTCTTTCTGCACACTCGCAAACGTGCGCGCGCACACGCAAACACAAAAGTTTGCATGGATTGGTGAGTGTTTGTTTTCACAAAAAAAAAAGCGGATTTCATAATACATACAAAGTAGTGCGCTTACTTTACTGAAAAATTAAACTTCCAATAATGTCTGTATATATGTGTATCACTTTTTTTCTCTCTCTCTCTCTTTCTTTCTCTCGTTCTCATTTTTATTTCTCGTTCCTCTCTCTCTCTCTCTTTCTCTCTCTCTCTCTCTCTTTCTATATATATATATATATATATATATATATATATACATACATACAGGTATGCAAACGCTCACACGCACTCATACACACATACACACTCACACACACAGTCGCACTCACACACACGCGCGCGCGCACGCAAACACAATAGCGTCCACTATATGTACAATGTTCTCTCACTAAATATATTAGGTTTTCAGAGACAAATGCAATCATGGATTTCCGACGGAAAGAAGGAGAGAATGCTGCCGCAGCAAAAGACTGCTGTTTTCGTTGTCGACACCGAAAATGTGAGAACCGAAGCCGAATTAGATAACATTTGAACATAATGTGCAGGATGATGGTTCACATATCGGAAAATAATGAATCCAATATTCCAATGATTCAGCCATTAATTTTACATGCATACGGACATACATACATATATGTGTATGTGTGTGTGTGTGTCTGTGCGTGCGTTCGTGCGTGCGTGCA
>NC_068981.1:26414204-26422426 GCF_001194135.2 Octopus bimaculoides
GAGGATTTTAAAATGCAGAGCTCTTTTAAAGATGTTTATTCACTTTCTTTAAAACAGATTTTCAAAATTAAAATGTAAGGCTTTGTGTAGCCTTTGTCGTGTTAAAAAGTGGTTACTTACAGAAATACCCACCTACCTCAATCGCTGTTAAAGCTGATGGCGGATTAAATGACATGATTTTTGTATATGTCTTGGCGTTTGGCTTTTACCTTCGGATCTCATTTTAAAGTTATATTCGATTCCTCCTCACCACGTGATAAGTCTTTTGAATCGTCAGTGTCAAGAATACGTGGCGTATCTGTGTCGCCTGTCAGTAAGGATGGTTGTTTGTTTCCACTGCGACAGTTGTTGGTGCCGTTGTTGTGATGGGATTCTGCTCGTGAAAATGTTGCTTTAATGTTTGTTGCGGCTTTTGGCCTTGTGCTGGTAGTGGTAGCAGAACCGCCATTCCTCTAGATACAATTTTTTGTTGTGGCAGGGAGCCTTCGAATGTGTGTTAGACCCACAAGTGTGGGACCTTGGCTTTCTGCCTTCCGCCATGATCTGAAGTTGTGAACCAGCGCGATAAGGTCGGTGACCTTGTCCAGGGATGCCGGTTTTACCTGAATCAAATTCTCCAACCCGATCTCGGACCAGTTCTCCTGCCAATATATATATTTTTTCTAGAAGCGAATCCGGGCCTTCGACCACTGTGCATGCAACCAACCGCTAAATGTCTAATTATGGGGGCACATCTGATATTTTAACTTTCACCACCCACCCTCCAAGATATGAGAAGAAGAGGAGAAGATCTTGTTTGCACTGGACTATTGAGAGTTTTGGGGCCATAGCCTCTGTGATGAGCTACATTTCCACAGAACCATATTGTCTTCCTTGTGTGCGGAAATCAATATCAGTTCGAATGTCCTTCAAGCAGCTTTCTACTCGGATGTGAGGCGTATAGAAAATTTTCCTCGTCTTTAGCAACACACATCTGTATACGTTGGTCCTTCTGGTCGTCTTCTCCATTAAATCTGAAGGAACGGCAAGCTTGGTTTTCCTATCCCTTCTATTGAGGAGTTTTTATGTGTCTCTCAGGTACGCATGTTTTCCTTCCAGGGAGATTTGCTCAGACAATTTTGTTACTCATGCAAAGGAGTTATTTTTATTCTTGCTGTTATTGTTGGTGTTGATTATATCGTTTTTGCTACTATGCTGTTCCTGTCCTTGTTGGTGTTAGTCGGAGCGAAGCGACGCTCCAATGTAACCAAGCTGCTTGCTAACGGGAAGAAATTATCTATATTGTAGCCGTACTTCAGATTTTTCTCTCCCGTCAAAGCTTTACTGTTGTAGTTGTTGATGCTGCTATTTTTGTAGTTAATAACAACAATAACAACAACAACAACAACAACAACAATAATAATAATAATAATAATAATAATAATAATAATAATAATAATAACAACAACTTTTTTCAAATCCCGACACTAGGTTAGTAATGTTGAGGGATTATATCGACCCCATTACTTGAGTGGAACTTATTTCATCGGCCCCGAAAAGATGAAAGGCAAATTTGACTTCAACAGGATTAGAACTCACCAAACACCATTACAAATTTCACAAGGCATTGTTTTCTGACGCACTAAACATTCTGGCAGCTCAGTATTTATTAAAATTTATCAAATAAAACATGCGCGAGTGTTTCGAAGGAAGGAAAATCAAATTTCATAATGGAACTTCCCTTGCGGCTCTCGAACATATTTTGTGTTACTTGTTGCAAAATATATTAAGTTAATTGATGCAAAATTTAAAGCTTTGCACGCAAATGTGATGCGGAATTTAAAGCAATCTTTTAAGAATCCTTAATTCGGTTTAACACACACTTCTGAGTTCAGTTTTGAAGGGACACTTGGGAATTAATCACAGAGTTAAGTAAAATTTAATTTCATTTAAATGAAATGCTAATTTAAAAAATTGCAATAATTTTATGATAATTTTCTTTTCCTCCGATAAAATAACTCAGTAAGCCGATAATATTAATTGAAGTATGAATAAAAGTTCTAGCAGAAATAGGGCTAACATATACTTAGTCTTACCAGAAATTGTGGAATGTTTTATCAGCTTTAATTCCATTAATTCTCTCCAAAATCAAAACTAATCTCCTTATTTTATTATCTAAACTCAAATATTTGAGTTATATTTTTTTTTTGTTATTGTAAATAGTTAAGTAGTTTGAATTTTAAATGTTTTCTGTTCTCTTAAGTTTAAGCCGGTAGAACTTTATATTAATGCAGAAGGCATAAAACTAACCGAGAAACCAACGATTCGTATTTAGTCACTGTAACTGTACACATTTTTTGTGTTCGTATGTGTGCGTGTGTGAGTGTGTGTGAGTGTCTGTCTGTGTGTGTGTGTAATTATAAGGATTCAATAGAACCTAGACACATCAACACACAGGATACCAGAAATGGCTAGATACGATGACATAGTGTTCACAGTGATCATACGAAAATGAAGGCATGGCGTATTGATAGGATACTACAGATATGTAAGTAATAGAGCAGATATGGAAGCACCAATCCAATATAAACCCTTGATCCGACTCTGATATTGGTTCCAGGTGTGACATATAATTAGAGAACACAATTGATGTTTAAAATTTACGACAGTTGTTTCAGTAGAATTTTATGCATTCATAGATTATACCATAACATAATACAATCCACCATCATCAGGTAAGCAATATACAAACATCATTCCTCAAAGACATTGCAAAATTTGCTTCAGGAACTGAAACAATAATAACACAATATAATCAACCATCATCAGGTAGAATTTTAAAGAGGTAAGATGTCAAACTGGTGAGATTACTTACATCGAACATGACGAATCCAATGTCTTTGGATAAATGATTCTTCCCAGAATAACATTCAGATTCATCGGAAAATTAGAAGGCTTGAACGGCATTCAAGAAGCAAGGACATCAAACGATTACATTATTCGAATTCACTTGCCTAAATTCATTTCTAGCTAATATTGGCATTGAGAACGTACAAGAAACAATAGATATGCTGTAGCTTTCTGTTGATATTATAGGTCATCAGAACGAAGCAGATATTTTGCCAGTCAAGTGTGATAAAGAGACAATCCTCAGGGCAGCTAAAAGCTATAAAAAGATAATCAACCTTTTCTTCTTGTTCTATCCATCTTAAATACAAAATGTACACACATGGTCACACTCACACTCATAGACACATCTGTACACATTCATGAACATATATACACACTTGTTTTTTTACTTATCTTAGCGTCCGTTATTCCTGAGAATAATTAAGCATTTGTGAGGATCTTCTTTATTGTCTTTGGTTGTTTACTATTTTTAATGATTTTTATGGGTACAAGAATTTCCTTAGTGTCCTTATGGAGTATGGGGAAATGTTGGACTATGATGTGAAATGCTTCCTTGTTTCCGACATTGTATGTGGAGACATAAGTTAGTGTTTCCAGAGTAGGTGTGTTATTGTGTTCGACTTTTCTTAATGGTTTTATGTCAATCGATTTATGCATGTTTAATCCCTTCATTTATGAGTTAAATTGGGCATGTCTCTCCTGCAGTACGTTTTTAAGTTCTTCCAATGTCGACCAGATGCAGATGTACAGTCCACAGGCAACAGATAACCTCCCCACAATATCGCCACATATATCTCAGTGAACTCATTGACAAATGTACAGAAGAACTGCAACCGCAATTCCTAATCTTCCCCTTATATCCATTTGGTATTTGGATCTCAACTCAAGTAGGACTAAATAAAGAGGCCTCATTTATCGAAAGATATAATCCGGAATTAAATATAAACTCATATTGAAAATTTAAGCTTTACCACAACTATTGTAAGAATCAGATATAGACCAGTATAAAAATTACAGATTTACTTCCCCTTTAGTGAAAAATACATTAGTTACCAATTATACCCCTAGCAAACAAAATGTCTAATTCAAAAATTCATCCAAACTTCATAGTTTGAAAAGTGATAGCGAAACCGGTAATTACGATGGAAGAAAAAAATCTTATTTTGTACAATATTGTATAATACTTTTGCTGATATGATTCTAATATTTTCTTTAGTCTTCTAAAACAAATTTTCTGTGATATATATATATACACTTACATAAAATTTATTGAGATATAAAATAATAAAGATGTATAATGAAAACGTAGACAAAAGATAGTGTGGCTAAGAAGTAATATACTGGACCATCAAGTATTTCACTGTGAAATATTGTTTAAATAATATTCAAAATGAAACGAGTATACTTAACAGAGTCCCAAAGTATTGCAGTCATTTTTGCAACTTTTCCAGAAGCAAGACTATTTACACAAGGGATTTGTTCCAAAATAACATTTATCAGAAAGCACACGAACAACATAAAGCGAAAAAACGTCAATTCACCGTGGGTTTTATATAGTCATACACGAACGTTTGTGCCTTATAGTATTTATGATGTGAATAATATGCGTGAGAAGGTAAACATTTTATAGATTTCTCCTGGCAGGGTTACATTAACACTTTATGAACTTAATTTAAATAGAAAGAAAATCTCATTAACTCTTATCGTAAACATTACTTTTCAATTCTCTGTGTTTTCAATCGAGAGGATAACAGAATTATTAGAGATTGTTTGCTCTAGTTAATTAAATGAGATGCGTGCACCATTGAAAGCACTTCGGGGATATAGTGGGCCTGTAATTGGTTCCGTTCTTTGAAACTAATTCACGTTAGAAAAAAATTCAAAG
This sequence comes from Octopus bimaculoides, assembly GCF_001194135.2. Classification (NCBI taxonomy): domain Eukaryota; kingdom Metazoa; phylum Mollusca; class Cephalopoda; order Octopoda; family Octopodidae; genus Octopus; species Octopus bimaculoides. The sequence continues at coordinate 26,418,979 of NC_068981.1, forward strand.
CCGATGAATTACTGCAAAATTTTAATATTGTTAACTATTTAACTCATATTTTGTTATTTACGAATTAACAATTTCAGTTTTAATTGTTGTCAAAAAAGTAACATATAAGGCCTTTATTGAGATTTGATGCCGCGAAATTTCGTCTCTGAAAATTAAATTGGGATAAGCTTATATCATTACGTCATCAAACGTTTCACTTAGTAATGAATTTTAAGGTACAAAAATAGGGGGACAAAACTGAAAAGAGAAGATAAAAGTTAATCGTAACACAATTTTTTTTTATAAATCTTAACCCATATAAGAAATGGACCTAGGAAGTTGTCTCTCTCATTGTTTAATAATTTACTTGTTTACAATGAGCAGTTTTAGATTCAAGAGATAATAATTGGGAAACAATAAGTAAATCAGGGTTTGTTATTTAACCGTTACTTTACATCTTTAGTGTATATTCCATTCACACTCTCGTCATTTCCACTACGCCTTCATGTCTCTCTCTTTGTACTTTCAAGATCATGTACAGCACCTGTACTCTCCGCGGATTTTTCAGACCTAAGGACAAATAGAAAATTAATTTAAAGTAGAGAGAACATTTCAACCAATTCTAGACTGCACTCCATTATCGAACAATAAGCTTTTTGACGGATTCTTCTAAGCCGAGGATTTTAGTACCTGAAAAAACAAGTAATAGAAAGAAGCTAAAGTTGGGGCAATTAGAGTTGCCTGAAAATTGCGGTGAAACAAACACCACACGTGTTAAAAGGTACTGCATGACATGCTTTCATCACATGAAACCAAAAGTAGATCACAAAAACATATATTGTGTTTATTAAATAATATTTCTCTCTCACCAGATGGAATACTTTTTCTGTTGATGTTACTATCAATGAACAGTACACTATATATATATATATATATATATATGGGAGAATGTACGAAAAAACAACAACAGACGAAGACAGGTGGTGTAAACAAAAAAAGGATGTATTAGTATGACGCTCGGGAATACGGAAAGTCTTTAACGTTTCGAGCTACGCTCTTCAACAGAAAGAATACGGAGACAAGGAGAAAAACACGGAGAAAAAAAATTGAATAGTGTTCAGTCGTGTGTGTGTGTGTGTTTGTGTGTGTGTGTGTGCGTGTGTGTGTGTGTGTGTGTGAACTGTATTTCTGAAATTTCTTACGAATGGAAAAGGAGCTGGTTTCTGTCCCAGAAGGAAGATTCTTTTATTGGAATTTAAACTACTTCGAGTGCATAGCCGAACATTTATGTCCGTGTATACGTAGATATGTGCACCTATGTGTGTATGTGTGTTCAAAATTGGATATCGTTGCATGCGTGTAGATCTATGTTTTGATTTATATGAACGAACATATATTGTTGCATGACTACGGTATGTATACGGACTTATTGGTTCTGCTTTCCTTTCTGTCTATCTCTAAAAATAATTTATTTACTTTTTCGATGTTGTTTTGCTTCGGTTTTTCAACTGTGTTGTCGATGCTATCGTTTTCAGCCATGTTGTTTATAGTTAGTCTCTGAATGATGAATTGAAGTTTGAGACGAAGGGCTTTATGGACTTGACAAAAAAAGTATTTCAGTGTTTGTGATCAGAAGAATAGCCAGTTGTTGAACAAACCTGATAGTTGCAACATCAATGTTGAAAATAACATTCATCGCAAATTCAATGAATATTCCCCTAACGACAAAAGTGCGAGTGCTCTCCGCGTGTATATGTAAGCATTTATGTAGACACTCATAGGTATGTATACACATGTGTGAACCTGTGTGTATATAGAGAGATACATAATACATATATACATACATACTCACATACATATATACATACAAACACGCACACACATATATATATATATACATACACACGCACGCAAACACACATAGGTACACATATCCACATTCACTACTTTCAGTGTTCTCTTATTTACGTTATGTAAGTAAAAATATTTCCTTCTCTTGCAGCGTTTCTGTTGTTTGCTCAGCTAAACCCATTAACCTTTTTATTTAGTCGTTTTAACCGTTAAGAAATAACGAATATCTTTGACACACTCCTTTTATATCATCATTTCTTTAGCCTGTTACTATCCATCGTTTTCTACATTTCAATTTATCTGCTTGGTCACATTGTGTTTACACTAACTACAACGATTTACTTTTTGTAATATTACTATCTTACATTTATTCCCCGTGGAGGCACCTAGCATGGTGATTGGACACATGGTTGTAAGACTGATGTTTCGATTCTTGGATAGAGCGATGCGTTTTGTTCTAAAAGTGAGTGTTTCTACGACGGAGCGATGCACAGTGGCGAGTATATATGCCAGAGAATCTGGGGAAACCGACAATATATCTATATTACTCGGAAGGAAGCCATATGCATTTAACTATCCCTAATTCCATTCGGTCTACATTTTCATTTGTTTGTTACTTTTCCAACACTCTTAATCATATTACGATATGATTAAATAGAAAAATAAATGCAACCTTTTGAAGCCTAGCCAGGCTCATGGGCCCGGTTTCCCAGTTTCAATGGCGTATGTGTTCCCCAGTTGGACGGGGCGCCAGTCCATCACAGCGTTACTCATTTTTTGCCAGCTGAGTGGACTGGAGCAACGTGAAATGAAGTGCTTTGCTCAAGAACACAACGCGTCGATCGGTCCAAGAATCGAAACCACAATCTTACGATCATGATGCTGACACCCTAACCACTAAGCCACGCGCCTCCACACGATATGATTAGCTCAACCCAAAATATCTTAGAACAGATTTCCTTCATCTACATATAAATTATAAAATTCACAGGGATGACTACGTGGTTGAGAAGTTCGCCTTGCAACAACATGATTACAGTTTCAGTCACATGGTGCAGTACATTATGCAAGTGCCTTCAACTGTTGGCCTGGGATGACCGAAACGTTGTGAGTAATTTAGGTAGACAGAAACTGTGTGGAAGGCGGCGAGCTGACAGAAACGTTAGCACGCCGCCGGGCGAAATGCTTAGCGGTATTTCGTCTGCCGCTACGTTCTGAGTTCAGATTCCGCCGAGGTTGACCTAGCCTTTCCTCCTTTCGGGGCCGATAAATTAAGTACTAGTAACGCACTGGGGTCGATGTAATCGACTTAATCCCTTTGTCTGTCCTTGTTTGTCTCCTCTATTTTTAGCCCTTTGTGGTCAATAAAAAAATAAGAAACTGTGTGGAAGCCTGTTGTGTATATATGCGTGCTATTGCGTATATATGTGTGTGTTTGCTTACGTGACTGTTCCAGCGGTTTGGCAAATCATACTGATACAATAAGGACCAGATTTCTTTTTTAAAAAAGCATAAGTACAGCTGACGATTTCTTCAGCTGAAACCCTTTAAGATAGTGCCCCAGTTTGGACACAAATCACTGAAACAGATAAAACATAGAAGAAAGGATAACTTCAAT
>NC_068981.1:26426232-26431628 GCF_001194135.2 Octopus bimaculoides
GAAGAAGAAGAAGAAGAAGAAGAAGAAGAAGAAGAAGAAGAAGAAGAAGAAGAAGAAGAAGAAGAAGAAGAAGAAGAAGAAGAAGAAGCACTAACAACAAACAACATAAAATACAGAATAGACAACACAGCAGAAAATGATAAGTACAGAATCTGTGAAACCGTATGGCATTAACAGCCAATGTACGCCACTAGCCCACAAGGAATATAAGAGACACCACGACAATATAGTCAGGCGTGTCCAGTGGACACTATGCAACAAGTATGGAATTGACAGAGCAAAAAATTGGTACGACCACAAACCTGAAGGCATCGTCGAAAATAGAAATGCAAAGATCCTATGGAATTTTATGATTCAGTGCGACAATGAGATAGAAAATAGGAAGCCAGACATAGTCTTGATTGAGAAAGAAAGCAAACAATACTGGATCATAGATATAGCATGCCCAGCTGACAACAAAGTATACGATAAGGAAGAAAGAAAAGTCGAGAGATATGACAGGTTAGCTTGGGAATTTAAGCAGTTGTGGTCGATGAAAATGGTCGCAGCAGTACCAATAATTGTCGGAGCCCTGGGAACAGTGAGAAAATATCTCGAGAAGTACGTGGAACAAATAGGGGCTGCAATAAGGGTGGAGCACTTGCAGAAAAGAGTACTGCCTGGAACTGCTCGAATACTCCGGAAGGTGCTCAAAAAATAAGAGGTGTTACCTTAGTTCACTGGTAGTGAGCAGCTGACACTGTAGTACATCTCCAGCGTTAGAAGCTGTGCAAAGGCAACAACAACAACAACAACAACAACAACAACAACAATAATAATAATAATAATAATAATAATAATAATAATAATAATAATAATAATGCAGAAATATTATTTTTTGTTATGGGAGCTTAGAGATAAAATATCTCAATGATCAGACATTGCTAAAAACTCTCTCTCTCTCTCTCTCTCTCTCTCTCTCTCTCAGTCTCTGTCCCTCTCCTTTGTATAAATTAATATTATAATATACACACACAGAGACACATGTGACTATATAACGTATCAAAAATAAACAGCAAATATAACAAAAATAAACAAAGTGATAACAGGGTGTTATTAGTTTGACGCTCAGTGAGAAGTAAAAAAAAATTGAAATTGAACTGTCTCTGACGTTTGTCTGTTCATTAAAAGGTTATGTCGACACAGGAGGCAGTGAGAAATAAATGAGTGACGAATAGGTATGCATTGTTCTCTGTCGAGTATATACATATACACACCCATACCCACACTGATACGAACACCCGTAACTATGTATGTATATGTATAAATATACATATATATATGTATTTATTTATATATATATATATATCGGTGTATGTATGTGTATATATATATATATATATATATATATATATGTGTGTGTGTGTGTGTGTGTGTGTGTGTGTGTGTGTGTGTGTGTGTGTATGTATGCATGTATGTATTATATGTATGCATATATATGTTTGTATGTATATGAAAACAGGAGTTTGCAAAGTGTTTTTCAGTATTTTTCAACTCTCATGCATACTTCACACAAATGTAAGAACCGTATACAATTTTGGAGTACTGGAATAAGAAGATGGAGTTCAAGAGAACACACCTTGGATTATAACATTATCTACATTTTATATATATACATATATATATGAAGAGACAGAGAGAGGAGGAGGCAGAGTGAGACAGAGAGAGGGAGATAAGATGATACTTCTCATGATCTTCAAGACTAGGAAATGTGGAGAGTCTTGGGGACGTACCATAATATAGACCTTCAAGACATCTTTATCAAATATCATCTGAGTTGCAGTTCTTCACATTCGATTAACAATGCCAGCTGTCTAATTATTCTCGCTGTCTAAGAAAATGTTTACATAATTGCGTCTACAGGCTGCATCTATTGTCTGACATCATGTGTTACTGAATACTGAACCTTATGTAACGGATGAAATAAAGGAGTACCACATTAAAGCCCATTTTATTTTTACAATCATTATGTGCGTGAGTTTGTGTGTATGTGCGTGCCCCTGTGTGTGTGTGTGTGTGTGTGTGTGTTTGTGTTTTTGAAGAGACCCAATGGCCCAGTGGTTAGGGTAGCGGGCTCGCGGTTTCGATTCCCAGACCGGGCGTTGTGAGTGATTATTGAGCAAAAACACCTAAAGCTCCACGAGGCTCTGGCAGGGGGTGATGGCGAACCCTGCTGTACTCTTTCACTACAACTTTCTCTCACTCTTCCTTCCTGTTTTTGTTGTACCTGTATTTCAAAGGGCCAGCCTTGTCACACTCTGTGTCACGCTGAATCTCCCCGAGAACTAAATTAAGGGCTTATGTGTCTGTGGAGTGCTCAACCGCTTGCACGTTACTTTCACGAGCAGGCTGTTCCGTTGAACGGATCAACTGGAACCCTCGTCGCCGTAAACGACGGAGTGCCACTCTCATATGTGTGTGTGCTTGTGTTAAAATACGTTCGAGTGCTCATCGACCTCAAGATTGAGACTTATAAGGTGCTACACAATTTCATTTTCGTTCTTGTTGCATTATGTGAGTTTAATAACAGGAATATATTCTATTTTATAGATATTTTGTTTAAGAAATTAACATGACAAGGGAATACGAAAATAGGTGAGGAACTTCATTAGCTATATTTTCGTTTATAATATTTTGAGAATAAAGAACACATGATTAAAGTTAATTTATGTCCGTCCTTATAGCTTTGTCTTCATAGAATTTTGTTTACTCATACACAATTCTTTCTCGATAAAAAAATGGTTATTTTTATAAGCACTTTGTTTTTAAATAATATACATCTGATTAATCAATGTTTCAAATAGTAATTGCTTTTCAAATTCTAGCATCGAAGAGAACGACAATGGTAATTCGACTTCAAAGGGAAGTGTGCAGGAGTCTATGAGCAAAGAAATATCGTGAAACAATAATCGAAGCGATGCTGTAAGCGTAAGTTTTATTGCTCTTAGATAGGGAATGATTGTGGTTATAATAAGCCCTATTCGAGTAAAGCTATGATCAAAGACATCCTAAATATGACCATCCCCTCTTTATCTTAGCAATTTGTTCCCAAGAATACATTTTCTAATATGATCGATATCAATACTATCACGTGTTATTTGAGAGAGATGTGGCCCCCATTTCTAGCTGGTCACGTAGAGGCTACTCATTTTATTTATGATATTGGTGTTAATGGAGATGTTAATGGCGCTGGCGGTGGTGCAGCTGGTGGTAGCTCTGCTGCTGCTCCTGTTGTGGCCACTACTGCTGCTTGTATTCCTGGGGGTAACGGTGATCTTATTAGTAATGAATGATGGGGATACTAATGATGGATGAATTGATGGTAGTAATAGTATTAGTGATGGTAGTAATGATGGTGGCGATGGTGGTGATGACGTTCTTAGTTCTTAGTAGGACTGATTATCGCATCAATACTTGTGATTTCGTCGATAATTCTCAACACTGTAAATGTTTTGATGATAAAACCAACACCAACACCAACGCCAGTAATTATGAGAATAGTCGTTTATTAGTGATCATATCTCTGTCTATGACGATAACCATTCCAATGACGATGGTCGTTATGATTGTGCTGATGGTAATGATAGTGTGTGTTACTATTATTATCCCAGATCAGCCAAGATCGAGCAGTTCCATGATTAGCGGTTTCTGACCATGACCAAACGGTCCTTTTCTCTAATAGTGAGTACTGAGGACTACTGCACAATACATACATAAATCTACATTGATATAAGCGTATATACACACATACGTACGTACACATACGTACGTACACACACATACATGCGCACACACATACACATACACACACACATATACATATTTAATATATATGCACACACACTCGTACACATATATACACATAAAGACAGAAACGTTAGCAGAAACGTTAGCACGCCGGGCGAAATGCTTAGCGGTATTTCGTCTGCCGCTACGTTCTGAGTTCAAATTCCGCCGAGGTCGACTTTGCCTTTCATCCTTTCGGGGTCGATTAAATAAGTACCAGTTACGCACTGGGGTCGATATAATCGACTTAATCCGTTTGTCAATCTGTGTTTGTCCCCTCTGTGTGTAGCCCCTTGTGGGTAGTAAAGAAATAACACATAAAGACATACACAAAACACACGTACAACCGATCTTACTCTGACAACATCATGTGATCTACCATGACCATTAGCAGCGTATTTTCTGGTAACCATTTTGGACTTACTGTGTTTCTCCATTCGGTAAGCCAGGTTTGAACGGGACGGGTTCCGGTTAGATGCCCGCGAAACTTTAAACCGATTGGAACCGAATCAAACTGTAGATTTCCAATTGTGTTGTTACAATAAAAGGCATGTTTACATTTTCGAATATTCAGAGAAAAAGGAACGGAAAAAAAGGGAATGTAAATTTATTTTACAGAAAATTGTAGATATGAAGATTTAAAAATTTACTGGAGATGATCTTTTGTCTATCCGAACAGGGAAAACTCTAGTGTTCTTGGAATAAAGAGGATCTTTACACTTTCGAAAACCCAGGGGGAAAGGAAGAATGATAGTTATTCACAGGGGGTGTAGATATTAAAGGTTTTAAAGCTGATTGCTTATGTGTTCGAAAGCTGTAGTTATGTAAGTTCCTTAAATTATTTTGAGGGAAATTCAAAATACTCATAGGAAACTGTAGATATTCTAGTCTTTTTGAATTAGTGTTTCTGAGTCTTCAGCTGCTAAGAAAAGAAAAATTCCAAAAAGAAAAAGAAAAAGAATTTCAGAAATTCAAAAATCCAACAATGTGAACATCTCTTCCTCCTACTATTCCCAAAGACTGGAATAGCTACAAATTCCTGTCAATATTTTAAATCTCCCACAAAATAAAATAAGGTGGGGAACTTACATACCTACAACTTTCGAACATACAAACGATCAGCTTTAAAAAAAAATTACTATCTACAACTACTGTGGAAATGCCTGTCCTTTCGTTTCTCCCTGGGTGTTCGAAAATGTAAACAGCATCCTCCTTTTTATTCTCAGAACACTACCATTTCTCTGTGTGCGATCATACAAAAGACCATATTTAGTAAATCTTAAAACTTTACTACCTGCAACTTGTTTTCTTTTCTTTTTGACTCTTCCTCAGTATTCGAAAATGTAAACATCCTTTTCATTGGAAAATTCCTACTATATTTTCCAACTGGACAGACAGACGAAAATTCCAAGAAAACTTGAAAACTTAAAAACTTTTATATATTACCCAAATACGTAAACACACCTTTTATTGCAACAACACAATTGAATTCAGAAATTCAAAAATTCAAAAATTCAGTGACGTGAATATCAGTATATGTGTGTGTGTGTGTGTGTGTGTGTGTGTGTCTG
>NC_068981.1:26431898-26440014 GCF_001194135.2 Octopus bimaculoides
CTTATGTATGTAATTATGTATACACATACATACATAATATATATATGTATGTATTTATAGAATAAAATATAAGGATAAAATCTATACAAGAATATATCAAATAGCCAGCGTGAAAAAAAACAGTTTAAAATAAAATAATACAAATTATATAATTTTCCCTTTAAATATAAATACATCAATTGTTTATATTTATTGGACTAGTTTTAACTTCAGAGTCCCTTTAGAGCGTGAGGCATTTACCTATTGTAATAGCCCTTAATTTAATTAATATATATATTTATATATGCATATAAACAAACCGCAGTTATATATTGGATGAAGAGCTAAAAAATCTCTGCAGCGAATAAAACATAATGTGGTTGCTATATTTGTGCTCATACAAATATTTTGGTTACTCTACTGGACTCTAGATAATATACAACACATGTGATTCATGCATGAAAAGGTATATTGCTCCTCATTATCTATGTCAATCATTGAAGTAGAATCTTAACATAGGCGCAGAAGTGGCTGTATGTTAAGTAACTTGCTTAGCAACCATATGGTTCCGGGTTCATTCCCACTGCGTGATACTTTGGGCAAGTGTCTTCTACTATAGCTTCGGGTCGACCAAAGCCTTGTGAGTGGATTTGGTTGACGGAAACTGAAAGAAGCCCGTCGTATATATGTGTATATATATATATATATATATATATATATATATATATATGTATGTGTGTCTGTGCATACGTTTGTGTGTCTGTGTTTGTCCCCCCAATATCGCTTGACAACCGATGGTGGTGTGTTTACGTCCCCGTAACTTACCGATTCGGCAAAAGAGACCGATAGAATAAGTACTAGGCTTCCAAAGAATAAGTCCTGGGGTCGATTTGCTCGACTAAAGGCGGTGCGCTCCAGCATGGCCGCAGTCAAATGACTGAAACAAGTAAAAGAGTAAAAGAGTATAGACGCAGTCCACCTTCCGTTAGTAATGCTTGATACCAGACAACAATCATTCCTGTAAAAATTGGTACGCTTGGCAAAACACCCAAAATTATATCTAGCAATTTGAATTGGAACCTGCATTGTCAACTTGCAAAAAATGTACCATCCTATATTCTAACAAAGATCCTTGACATTTGAAGTGATTTACCTGCTAGATATATTAGCATGCACTGGAAGACAGCATCACTTCGGTATGGTGTGGGAATTATAAAATAGTAAAAGAGAGAAATGAAGAAAATGGTTACCAAGACCCGAAAGATGTACACGGAGACTTCGACCCGAAAAGTGACACAGATAGGCTGTACATGTCTAGAACGAAGGGTGTGGAAAATTTGATCAGCTGCCAGAACTATGTCGAAGTAGATGAAAACAGCTTAGGATAGTATATATAAAATGCCGTGGAGCTACTGTTGAAACACACGAAGGCCGGCATCATCAACACTGGTAAGTGTGTAACTAAAAAAAAATTAATAAGAAGTAAACAAATAAAAAACAAAAAAACATGGAAGGAAAAGAAAATGTTCGGTCAGATTGCAAGAGATGTAAACGCCAAAACAGATAGAGAGGACCGGTGGCTATGGATGAGGAGGAATGACATGAAGATAGAGACAGAAGCACTCGCATGTGCAGCTCAGGAACCAGCGTTAAGGACAAATACCCTAGCGAGAAATGCAGAGTGTGGAGAGAGGGGTGAAACGGTACGTTACATCATTAGCGAATGCCCGAAATTGGCACAACGCAAATACAAAAGACGCCAGGACAATGTGGCAAGAATGATCCATTGGGAGCTCTGGGGAAACCACCGCCTACAAAGAACAAAGACGTGGCATGAGCAGACACAAGAAGGAGTCAACGAAAATGAGAATTGCAAAATCCTTTTGGATGCAATGATCCAGTGCGATCACCCGATCTCACATCAGAAACTGGACACTGTTGCGGTGAATAAAAAAGAAAGAACATGAATGATAATTGACATAGCATGCCCCAGTGACAACAGGATGAATGTGAAAGAAGGAGAAAATATAAACAACTGACGATTTGAAGTGGGAAATATGAAGGTTGTGGTCAATGAGGAGAGTAGACGTGTTTTGACTTGACAGATGACTAAACACTCCGGCGCATCTTCACTTACACTGTGTTACGAAGGAATAATAATAATAATAATAATAATAATAATAATGATAATGATGATGATGATGATAATAATAACTGCCCTCATGCAGTACCAGAAGTGGCTCTCATTGCTTCTGATCTTAAGTGACTGGAAGTGTTATCATGTACATTGTTTTGTCTTCGTATAAAAGGTGGGCTACAGTAAATATTCTGCCCAATACCACAGATTTGCTTCTCATTTGAATGACGTTAACCATTTGAGCATGTCACTTGCTGGCTGACGATATGTGCATCTATGACTACGAGCAAAAGTATTGGGGAAGCATCATAGCCATGAGCTGAGAGGAATTCTTTGGGGTTTGAATAATTCACCTCTGGAAACATGTTTTCTTCATCATCCTTAAACAACCCTTATTCAAGAACCTTTTGAGAGGGGTGGGCTACTCAACCTGAGCAAAATTCTAACTGGGCCCCACCTGCAAAGTCATGCGCTGTTTATCTTGATATGAGATCACTATGGCATACGCATACATAAGGCGGCGAGCTGGCAGAAACGTTAGCACGCCGGGCGAAATGCTTAGCGGTATTTCGTCTGCCGCTACGTTCTGAGTTCAAATTCCGCCGAGGTCGACTTTGCCTTTCATCCTTTCGGGGTCGATTAAATAAGTACCAGTTACGCACTGGGGTCGATATAATCGACTTAATCCATTTCTCTGTCCTTGTTTGTCCCTTCTGTGTGTGTGTAGCCCCTTGTGGGTAGTAAAGAAATAACACAAACGGTTGTGATACATGTTCGTGGCTTACCCTTATCAGAAGCGTAATTATGATGGGTATACTGAGCTTCGAATATTTTTTTACCCCAGTGTCACTTTGATGGCATGCACTGCTCTCTTACTTAACCATAATAATAACCACGAACCTTGATATCAAGTGAAAATGTCCAATACAAATGTACGGTATAATAATGCGGATGGGGTTGGAACCAACGTTGAAGGTCTTCTGCCCGGCAAGTACCCGGTCGTCTTCTAGAGACTGCTTACACTCAAAGCTAGAGGCAGAATAAAAGGTAAGACGAGGAGGCAAATCGAAATGTAACTGGGTGCTGGAAAAAATATTTGTCACCTTGGCTCGGCCTGAATCATTAGGAAAGTTTTGTCACAAGGCCAGCGATTTCGTGGGGTGGGATGAAATCGATTACATTGACCCAGTGCTCAACTGGTACTTATCTTATCGACCCCGAATAGATTAAAGCCATATTCTACCTAGGCGGTATTTGAACTAAAATGGTAAAGACGAACCAAATGCCGTCAAGTATTTCGACCGTCGTACTAACATATTTGGCGTACCAAAGCAATCTCTTCCCGAATGTATTGCTTAACTCGAAATCACCTAACGGAAAAGTAACCCCCAACGATTTCCATGTGCGTTGACATTTACGTACATTGATTTGCTTGTAATATATAAACTGATGAAAAATGTTTCACGTCACGGGATTCCATGTTACAGTAAAGTGTACAGTAACGCCAGTCTTCTCTTAAGCGTAATACCTTCAATAATATTGTAAGGCTGAATATGTATATATATTTTTTTTAGAAGTATGACAGTCAGAATCATTTATTGACGATTTCCGTATCTTCGCAAATTTTCGACAAATTGCTATGTCAAATACATAGCTTTTCTCTGAAATAAAACTTGTGTAATTCAATTTACATTTTTATATAGCTATAAACTGATCTTTTTTACGACTGAACGGAGGGGTTATTAGAAAATATGAATGATTTATTTTACTGCAGACGAATTTGATATTACAAAATCGGTCGTTTTGACACCAGTATAAGAAGAATACTGTCTCAACAGGCTATAAAAATAAATCTGGCAACAGAAAATTATATATAATTTTTTTGGTTAATGGTAATGTGATATTTGACGATGCAATGATATCTATTAAGATAAACGCAGAAAAATAAGTGAATTATATGACTGTATTCTCGATATCACATAATTATTATACTTGTTCTCGGGCCAAAAATGAATAGCGTTTAGTAGAATGACTATTTTAGCAGATTAACAGTCGAATTAGATTGTACCAAAATGAATTGGACCACCTAGTTACGTGAGATCCCTATAGGCTATAAATTTAAGCATTAACAACACATTGAAACTAACGAACATTTTGTTAGCTTGGGCTAACGTAAATGACATTTTCGTTTCTTATAGTGCCCGTATAACCGTTCAGTTATGGAACTCATTCATGGATTGAGGGGCTAATGAGTGTTAATGTTCTAATCCATCGTGTAAGGCCGAAACAAATAGAACTATGCACAAATTAAAAGCCATATGGGACTACGAGAAAGTTGTTATCTTCCTTCTGTCAAACGATAGATATATTGGTATAAAATTGAATTTAATCGTGATGTATTTATTTTTAATTATGAATGGCCTGATAGACATCAAACAAGACACATGTACAGATATTTGGCTACAGAATAAATTTAATTTCGAGAATAAATTTCATTTCTGGACATATAAAAGGAAGGATAAATTAATGATCTGTGAAACAAGAAGAGTAATTTCTACCCAGACTTAACTAATTTGTCTGTCTCATTTTCTTATGCCCTAGCCTCACTTCTGATAATTTACTTACAGTTCTTAATAGTGTCAACTACAGTTAGTTCTGAAATAGCTTTCTGAAAAGATCAATCACATTCGATCACCAAAGGACCTAACGCTTCAGTGAAAATCTTGAAAGGTACTTTAAATTACATCAGTGTATTGAAGATGATATAGAATTCACTGCTCTAAATAGAGGTTAATGACAATATTTTAATAATAAAAGAAATAGTTGCGAGCGCTGTAATGTTAGAGAAGTTTCCAATGAGCCGAATTAGAGATACGGTTCCGATTACTGGTTGTCAGCCATTTCATTTTACCTGCATCACTGATTCTGTTTACCTTAAAATGTATAGGCTTATACCAATTTACGAAATTTACAAGAATATAAGTGTGGATGGATATTGTAGAAAGAGGTTAATAGATTCATGACTGTACTACTCTGTTACTAATCTAATTTTAATAAAAGTAGTAACAGTTTAATATATGTTATTGCATAGCGCCGATTCAGGACGGAAGTAGCAGATCCAACGAATGGTTGTCCAGCTACAGACTCAACGATCCAATATACAATGCTTTTGTCTGTTTGAGAATTACGTTATACATCCCAACAGGCAAGACCGTAATATTTTGGGACACAGTGTGACATCTTGCATATTGGATTTTCGATTCTTTATATTATTTAACGTATAACTGCTAACTGTGAAGGTAGACACACCGGAAACTGTTAAGGATGTCTTCATCGGAATATTACTATTGATGTTCTTTTGAACTTATACTGGTCACGATGAACATCTCAGCAGGATTCACCAGACGTCTACATTTATCGATGCCACTTCCGCTTTAGTATATATTTCGTGCTCATAGCATTTATCAGCACTGAACTGTATGGCAAGCGTTTTTACTATAACCCTGTATTAGTGTCATAGGGCGTCATAGTCGTTTTTGTGTGTTAATGATTGAATATAATGGTAATGACTGTATATGTTGGATATTGCTGCGATAACAAAACGTTTTCAATGTATGTGCATGCGTATGGTGTTTCAGTATGGATAGTTTATAGAGGTGCTCTATGGTTGAGGTCAATTAGCAAATATTAATGATCCCAAGTGAGCTGTTCTGTGTTATTTATACTACATTATGTATTATGTCTATACACAAATATTAATACACACTGGAAGTAGTGTGTTGTTTGTACTCCTCGTATACATATATTTGTAGTATGTATGTATGTATGTATGTATGTGTGTATGTATATATATAATATATATCTATATACATATATATGGTTGTATAATGTATATATATATGCGTGTATATATGTATTGATAATAATAATAATATGACAACAAAAGAGTGAATGAGACCTCGATGTCATGTAAATAGAGGAATTTATCTATAAATATAATATGTGACAATTAGTTGGTTGTCATAATAAAACTTGGATGCTCGTCAATTATTAAGACAAACAAAAACGCTATTTGTCTTAATAACTGATGAGATGCCGGAGCAGACTTTGGCATCCGAAACTCTGAGTTTTATTATGACAACCAACTAATAGTCACATATTATATATGGCCATCATTTAAGAAAAGTAGGTTGACTGGTTCAGTGGCTGAGGGAGATTACTAAGGTAAGTAGAGAGGTATGAGAGAGGGTAGAGGATGGTGAATGGAGTGAGTTAGTGTTCAATACAACAGTGGTTAGTGGGACAGTGGATTTAGGATGGTATTGGAAGGGGAGTACAATGGTATGGAGAAGTGTATGAAATTAAATACACAGAAGTGAACAGGGAGGGAGATAGAAGTTGACAGGTTAGTATCCAAAGAGGTGGAACAGTATTAAGTACTTTTGGTAGGGAAGAGAAATAAGAGTGGGGAGACTACGAGGGAAGTTGGAAGTAGTGGTTTAGAAGAATTTTGAAAAGCAAGTATGAGAAAGAATAATTAAATAGGGGTAGATTTGTTGAGATGGTACGTTGCTAGGCTGACCTTGTCTTAGTTCAAGATTAATTTTGAGCATAGATACTTATAGCTATGGGATTACATAAATTTAATAAAATGCGTGAATGATGCGTAGAACCTGTGCTTACAAGACAAATTTACATCTGAGAATCTATTAAGTAATTAGGAGCTGTGGAAGCGAAGAATGGTTAGCGATTCTTTTAAACATAGTTTACACATAGTGATGTCTGCGTTGTATGTGAGAACCTCACTTACTATGGACCAGAGTAGGGTATGTGGAACAATTTGAGAGCTAAGGTTGTGTATATAGGTTGCTAAGAAAGTTGATAATTTAGAATTTGGATTGGAGAAAGAGTTCATGTGTGTACGGTAACGGCGTTTGAAATCAACGTACCGCCGATACATACCCTTGCTTGGTGGGAGTATGGTGTCATAACACGGCAGTTGTAGATTACATTTTTAGGTAGACAGAAGCCTCTAAGAGGGCATAGTTGAGAAACCCGGCAATTCCAAGTTCTCCTACCCGCTACGTGTTTGGGGCTTAATGCTGGGGAGGTCGTTTATCCATTTTTAGTGAGGGAGAACACGAATAGCAATCTGTATCCCAATCCAGCACTGATACAGATTGCACTTCGGGTTTTCCTTTACTAAAAACTGAACAAACGAGGTTTGACTTCCCCAGAACTAACCACTCCTATATCGACTACTAAATCACCCCCACTCCAACAGTTTCCTCTAACCTCTCTCAAATCTGTCCACTTACCTTAGTTATCTCCCTCAGCCACTGAAACAGTTAACTTACTTTACTCAGATAACGGCCATTTCCTTTTCTCACCATCTCAACCATTAATTCTATAGCCTCACATACTACTTGAACCACCTTCTCCTCTTTCCCCTACCTCCCACCTCTACTACTGTCACTCCCTACTAGCCTCATTATCAACCTACTCTCTCTTGAAATTTATTTTCTCCTCTCACTATTCCCTATCTGAATACTTCTCCCACCTCTAATACACTTAACTCGCCAGGAAATCATTCCATCTTTGAAATTCTTTCCTTTAACATTCCAAACGTAAGATCTCTTTTCTGAATAGGGAAGCTCGTCTCATCCTACCATGGAATAAATCTATAAACATTATTTTGGACCACCGACCCCACTTCCCAGAAACAGCTGTTGGGTTTGTTATACTTTTCACAAACACACGCACACACATACGCACGCACTTGCACGCACACACACACACACACACACACACACAAACACGCACAGGCCTGGCTGAATAGTAAAAAGCTTGATTCTCAACAAAATGATTCTCGGTTCAGTCCCAGTGAGTGGCACTTTGGGCAACTGTCTTCTACTAAAGCCGCGGGCCGCCCAATGCTTTGTAGGTGGATTTAGTAGATGAAAGCTGAAAGAAACCTGTCGTGAGTGTGTGTGTATATAT
>NC_068981.1:26440084-26441798 GCF_001194135.2 Octopus bimaculoides
ATATATATATATATATATATATATATATATATATATAGAGAGAGAGAGAGAGAGAGAGAGAGACGTATGTCTGTATGGATGGATGTAGTTATGTGTCTATGTATCTATGTGTGTGTGTCCTTGTGTCTGTGTTTCTCCCCCACCGCCGCTTGACAACCGGTTTTCGTGTGCTTCCGATCCCGTAACATTAGCGGTTCGGCAAAAAGGACCCGATAAAACAAGCACCAGGCTTAAAATCAAAATATGTCCTGGAGTCCTGCAGCGCTCCAGCATGGTCGCAATGAAATGGCTGAAACAAGTAAAAGAAAAAGATATATGATTGCTGATTATTTATGCAATGTTCGTCTATGTTTTGAACACCGTCATTAATTAGAAATTGTACTATATATTCAAGTTAAAGCTATTTCAATATATTTTCTCAATTTACTTCGTTTTCATTTCTAGATAGGGAAGGCATGAACACCGCAATTGTTATTGTTTCGTTTACATGAATAACACAGTAATGCTTATTAATCTTTGCTTATTTCCAATTGGTATTTCGAACAAAAGATAAAATTCTAGTGAATGCGTCTATCAGTATTATTCAGGAATTTAGAACTACCAACTGGCAAGCAAACATAATTTGTACAAACAATGGATTTTACCGTAACAGATGTGATGTTTCTTCTATTACACAAATATTACTATATTCATTAATATTAAGACCTCATTAACGGCAGTTGTTTCACCTTTACCATATGAACTTGCCCTCTCTGTTTGTTTTGAATATGGCACTGAAGAGATGAAAAAGTACGTTTGATTTCAGTCGTTAATAAATACATGAAGATATTACGTGTTTTTGAAATCGGTAATGCATTGGTGAATATGTTAACACGTTTTCCCACATATTACTCCGCAACATAGCTAAAGTTGATATGCTTGTAACCAAGCATAACTCGAAGTGTTTTCAAATGTTCTTGCTCAGGTATTGTCAGCGTAACTCTTCTTAAGTTGGTGAGATGAACTGTTAGAATTCAAAAATCAGGTGTCAATGTTCGTGTTTGTCTATGTGTGGGTATGTATATGTATGTATACATATATGAACACACACAAACACACACACATTATTATCATTATTATTATTATGTTGTTTTTTTCTTCTTTCTTCAAATTTTCTTCCATTTCTCGCCGAGTGTTTTCCGTACACCTAGGGCAGAGAAACTCGTTGTATGCATTCCCAGTTTACAAACGCAAATTCACAGTTAAAACATGTATTTAAGAAAAAAAAAAATTCATGAATGGATGTTGTTTTCACAGCGATAATGCTCTTCTCAGTACATGAGTCGTTCCAGTTAGCACGATTTTTTGCACTTCGTGTAGGGATGGTTTGCCTGGTATCATTTTCAAATAGGTTTCAGTACCTTTTGTTTTTATCATTCCTAGAGATCCTACAATCACTGGTATGGTAGTCGCCTTGAGGTGCCACATTTTTTTCAATTTCTATTAGCAAGTCTTTATATTTACTGATCTTGTCAAATTCTTTCACCGCTATATTATGATCAGAGGGAATACTCATGTCAATTAATAAACACGTCTTCTTTGTCTGATCTTTTAGAATAATATCCGGTTTATTAGCTTTTATAGCCTTGTCAGTATGTACGGGGAAGTCCCAGAGAATCGATACATTTTCTCCCTCAGTCACAGCTTCAGGATGGTGTTTATACCATTTGTCAGC
>NC_068981.1:26441978-26442451 GCF_001194135.2 Octopus bimaculoides
TTATTATTATTATTATTATTATTATTATTATTATTATTATTATTATTATTATTATTATTATTATTAAGGCGGCAAAGAGTTCAAATTTCGCCGAACTAGACTTTGCCTTTCATCCTTCGGGGTCGAAAAAAAGGAACCAGTCAAGTACTGAGATCAATGTGATCGACTTACTGCACCTCGCCTCAAATTTCAGGCCTTGTGCCTATAGTACAAAGGATTATTAAGGCGGCGAGCTGGCAGTGTCATGGCACGCTGGATAAAATGCTTAATGTTATTTCGCCCGTCAGTACGTTCTAGGATCAAAATCCGCCGAGGCCGACTTTGCCTTTCATTATTTCGGGGTCGATTGAAAGAGTAGCAGTCAAGCGATGGGGTTGATATAATCGACTATCCCCTCCCTGAAAAAATTGTGCCTATGGTAAAAAAAGATTATTATTATTATTATTATTTTATGTTTGACTTTTGTTTTGCAT
>NC_068981.1:26442461-26445773 GCF_001194135.2 Octopus bimaculoides
ATTGAGTGAGAGAGTAGTGCATGCCATCAAAGTAACACTGGGGTAAAATATACGAAGCCCAGTATTCTCATCACCAGGCACATGCATCACAACCACATGTGCGTGACACGGTGATCTCATATCAAGATAAACAGCACATAAACTTGCAGATGGGGCCCAGTTAGAATTTTCTTCCGGTCGAGTAACCCATCCCGCTCAAAAGGTTCCTGAATAAGTGCAGTTTAAGGAAGTTGAACGCAACACCCATGTTTCCAGAGGTGAATTATCCAAACCCCAAAGAATTCCTCTCAACGCATGGCTACGATGCTTTTCCACTATTTCTGATCTTTTCAGAGATGCATATATCGTCAGTTACTAAGGGACATGTTCAACTGACAATCAAATCTGTGGTGTTGAGCAGAATATGTGCTGTAGACCACCTTTTATACAAAGATAAAAGAATGTACATGATAACACTTCCAGTCAGTTAAGATGAGAAGCTATGAGAACCACTGCCTGGTACTGCATCAGAGCATTTATCATCATCATCATCATCATCATCATCATCATCATCATCATTATTATTATTATTATTATTATTATTGAGTGTAAGGGCATTGACTACCATCACAGTGACACTGTGGTACTAATATACGAAACTCAATGTACCTATCATGACTATCCCTCAGATAAGAACACACCAGGCACATGCATCACAGCCATATGTGCGCGACATAATGATCTCATATTTAAACAAACAACGCATAATCTTGCTGGTGGGGTCCAGATAGAATTTTGTTCTGGTCGATTAGCCAATTCTACTCAAAAGGTCCCTGAATACGTGTTGCTTAATGCCGTTGAACGAAATACCTATGTTTCCAAAGGTGAATTATTCAAACCCCAGACGGATCCGTCCGTCATCCGAGTTTGTAGTGATGATCGCACCGCCACTCTACTTCAATCAGGCAGGCAAGGCTGTTTTTCTTTGTCTGGTGGTTGTGGCGAAAAAGGTTGTTTGGTGGACAAGGCTGAAAGGCCTGAGGACAGATACATTCTTCTTTGGCAGAGCTCTCATTGACTTCTTCAAGTTTCACTTCAAAAGGAAATTGAGAGTGAAGAGGGAAGTGCTGTCCTCGGGTGAGTTTATCGAAAGGTGGGTGAAAGTTGCGAAAATGGCAAGAGTGAATGTTACCTCTCTAAGTCTAGACCTGTGAATCGGAGAGAAGGAATTCGAAATGACACTTGCTCCTGGGTTTTCAGTGAAATCTCGGACAGTGGGGTTCCTCGATTATCCCTCGAGGCCTTCCTGTATCAGGACAGCCACAATCTTACCATCTTCACTGCCACTTTTTTTAAAAACCTTTGCATGCTATTCATATGTTCCTTCTTTTTCAGTGAATACTTTCTTTCTTTCATTTTTTTTTTTATCATTTCATATGTAAACCCCAACACTTCATGTCTGTCTTTGGATTGCCCCCCCCCTCATCTTTCGCCCTTGTGGCAAGTAAATGTAATCATTATTATTATTATTATTTTGTTTGTTATTATTACTGAAGCAGCGAGCTAATAGAATTTTTAGCTCATCGGGCAAAATCGCATTTACGTTCTGAGTTCAAATACCGCAGAGGTCGACTTTGCTTTTCATCTTTTGGGGGTCGGCAAAATAAGTACCAGTTGAGTGTTGTGGTTGATGAAATTGATTTGTCCCCTTCTCCGAAATAGCTGGCCTTGTGCCAAAATTAGAAACCATTATTGTATTACTTTTATTACAATACTGATTATAGCGGACTTAAGAGATTAAATGTTGTTATGAGTGAGTTGACTTCTCTCTCATTTACGTCCCTTTCATAATAGTCCAGTGGATTCAGATTTGGTGAGCTAGGAGGCTATGTGTGGAGGAGAAGATGATTATAGAGATAGACAAGAATCTACGCTTGGATAGCCCTGGCCCGATGAGATGGTACAGAGTCATGTTGAAAGACGTACGGTCTTCTTTTGTGTACTCTGTCTATCCAGGGCCTCACAACTTTCTCCAACTTCTCTGTGTAGACATTGGCATTGACCCTTAAACCTTTGGAAAAAAGTGAGGAGGAATGACATCTCTCTCGTTGCTTATGACTCCCAGAACCATTACAGTCACTGGGAACTTAGTATACATGATCGTTGGACCCTCGTTCGGGTTTCTGCATAACCATCTGTCGTTCCTTCGGTTTACGTTTTGGTCTTGATGGAAGTTTTTATCATCGGAAGAAAACCAAAGCTTTCCGGTCTCTGATTAGCAAGTGCTTTGCTCGGATTAAAGGATTCGCTCTTGTTAAATTCGACATAAAATGAGCCCTCCACAAATGTTCTGATTGACTTCCTGGTGTTTTCATCTATCATTTCTTCGACCTTTTATAAAAAGTAATGTGTTCTGAGGGTATTAGGATCGTGTGCATGTGTTTTGCGTTCAGCTGCTATTCAGCAGCTTCCAGCGCCTTTGGAACTTTGACAACGAAGGATCAGGCAACATTCAGGAAGCGAGCCCTTTCTCTATCAATACTCTGTATTTTTAAGGCAGCGATTTGAACATGCTTTCGATTTGCTGAGTCAAACTGACTGATGTCAGGCATTGTTTATTTGAAAAATATAGCAAAAAGAAAGTTAGGAGAAATTTAGAGCTCTTCAAAGAAGTGTCCTCAAAACACAGAAGTACCCTGTGTATGTATATATATATAAACGTATATAAAAGTGGTTTAATGTAATTAAATTGGGAATTTAAATGTATTGTTTCTCTCCTATTAATAAGCACAAAAATGGCGAACTGCTCATGTTTTATTGACCACTCTTCATAGAAGACTTACCTGAAATTCTTTTCTAATCAGCAGTATATTTAGTTTCATTCGCACATGTGTCATTTGAAGCCTCGCTATTAATTACATAGTTATTTTCTGCATAACGGAGTGTAAATCAGGATAGCTGAAATGAATTCAAATATTATAAATAAGTTAATGGAACTATCCAGTACTGAGCTTTCCTAACTTGTAACTGCATTACAGCAGGACTTTCCATCAGAAAACTTATTCTCTTATTTTCCTGAATAACTGTAATATAGAAAGAATGTTTTCAGATTCTACTTCAGTCTCAGACCGGTTTCGTAATAGTTAAATATATTTCAGTTTCTCTGATTTACTCTTGTTATGCCAAATAAACGCAAATATTATGTTATTTGCACACATGCATACAAGCGCAAAGACACACGCACACACTCACAAACACACTCACACATACATATATATTCGTATAAATATGTGTGTGTATGTGTGTGTGTGTGTGTATATATACATATATATA
>NC_068981.1:26445783-26447822 GCF_001194135.2 Octopus bimaculoides
TATATATATACATACATATATATATATATAGTCAATTCAAACATGAACAAGCAAGAAAAAACACGAAGAACATGAAAAGACAATGTGAGGACGTGGAATAAGTACAGTGGTATTGGACGCTCAAGAAAGGAAAGAAAAGAAAGAGGATTCAACGTTTCGATCGGAGATCGTCAGAAATATAGAAAAAGTCCAAAGAAGGGAAGACGGAGAAAGAAAATCGCCAACAATGCACACGTGGTCACATATGTATATACCTATATAGATGCACACAAACACACAGACACACACACATGCATACACACACACACACACACACATACACATATATAAACACGTAAACTTTAACATGCAGAACAAACCGACACACTAACACATACATGTAAACTAAATAACTTATAAGTGTTCGAATTTTTCAATATAGCAGTATTTTCTCAGTGATCTATTGTACATAGAATTGGAAGAGTTTCATTAATATGGATTTACACTTGACTTTTCTCTCTGTAGAATTCTTTTTCAGAAACGTAGTCATCTTTGATGTGTATGTGTGCGTACATATGTATACCCGTGTGTGTATGTGTGTATGTGTGTGTGTGTGCATGTACGTTCCTATGTATGTGTATTTATTTGTGTATGCATATATATATATATGATGCACAAACACAAATACACACACAAATACATACATACATATATATATATATATATATATATATATATATATATATATATATATATATATATATATATATATATATATATATATACATATACATATATCTATAGAGATATATAGATATATACATACACATATAAATACATACATAAACATATATACATACATACATACATACACACACATACACATATATATATATATACATACATGCATACATACATACAAACATACATACATAAATACATACATACATAGATACATACATACATATATACATATACACAGACATATACGAAGCACAATGCAACTGATTGTACTTCCTTTACCAAATGCTAGAGATAAATATTGGTGCATGCGCACGCACTCGCACACACACACACATACACACGCATACACAAACACACTCACACCTACTTATGTACATGCACATATATATTCACATAAGTAAGAGTAAATATCTGGTATATTTCTTCTTAATACAACTGATAGTTGAGGTTGCTTGTTTAGATAAAACAACTGATATATATTTTTTCTGCACAAGACAATCATAAAAACAAACGAACGCTTTATTTCTTCTGTTAACAAAGCAGAAACAATTACCTAAAAAGTAACATTTATTGATTCATACAAAACATTTGCCGTTTGAAATATAGAAATGTTAAAACCAAGAAGAATATATTAATATACATTTATATTAAGTTATTCTGCTAAGGCGCTGAATAGATGGCACTAACGCATTGTAATAGGCAACAAACTGACATAATCGTTTGCACACTGAGCAAATCGCATAGCAGTATTTCGTTCGTCTTTATGTTCTCAGCTCAGATTCCACCGAGGTCGACTTTGCTTTTCATCCTTCACGTTCCATAAAATAAGTACTTGTTGGATACTGGAATTGTTGTAATTGACTTAACCATTCTCACCAAAATTTCAGGCTTTGTGCCTAGCGTAGAAAAGGCTATTAAAACATTGAATCATGTGGCAAGCTGGCAGAATCTCTAGTACTTCGGACAGAATGCTTTCCAGTATTTTATATGGGTCTTTGACTTCTGAATTTAAATTCCGCCGACATCAGCTTTGACACTCGCAGTCGATAAATTAATGCACGAGTTGAACATGATTCGCTGTAATCGACTAGCCTCCTTCCCGAAAATTTCAGGCCTTGTACTTCTAGAAGAGATAACTATGTATGTATGTATTTATGTATGTATGTATGTATGTATGTATGTATGTATGTATGCATGCATGCATGCATGTATACATGCGTGATGAATGGCTGTTGTATATAGATAAAACAAGGATATTTTTCGCCTTACATCATTTTCGTACCAAGGAGAAACGCTTTTCTTTTATTAAATATATA
>NC_068981.1:26448421-26449330 GCF_001194135.2 Octopus bimaculoides
ATATATATATATATATATATATATATACATACTCGTCTGATCTTCCACGCGTGCGTATCATGATTTCGATTCCCAGACTGGCGGAGCGTCGTGTTCTTGAGGAAAACACTTCCCTTCACTTTGTTCACGTCCAATCAGCGACCCTAGGAAGAAGCACATTCCAGTCATAAGCATCCGATGTTATTTTCAGAAATTTACCACGACTAGAATTTTCAATGTGTCCTTCCATTTTTGGAGCAGTGAAGTTTAATTTGAAATAGATTCAGCTGTTATTTCTAGCACATGTTTGGATCGATTTTATTAGTCATCTTCAGCCACTGCGCCAGTATACTTTATTTTTTTTATAGGGTAGTATGGGATTTGAGGGACTTTGGAAGCTATTTCCTGTGACTATGCTGTGGCTCACTCTTGCTTCATGCTGTTGTTGCTGTTTTTGTTGACAGTATCAGTGTACTGTAACGGATGGTGCAGTGCTGAAAAGTAAATATTTTTAATAGAGTTAAGTGCAACATTTTCTTAGCAACTCTTTTGTAGCAAGGAAATACCGTTTGACAGCTGCTTATAATAATGTTTGATTTGGCTTATATTACATTTCAAGTCATTTTGACATTTCAAGTATTACCAACAGGACAATGGTGTATTGGCAGGACCAAGAGAATACGGGACAATATTTCCTCGCAATAAATGCTGTTTCTATATATATATATATATATATATAAATATATAGTTTTAGTATGTATGTGTGTATATATATATATATATATTTTAGGAGATTAATTTTTGAAAGTTGCATTTCCCTCGCTTTCGGTAAATATGTTGCTTATTTTTTGGTAGTTTCTGACTTATTTAGTCCCTCTAAGCGTGAGGCATTACTATATAGTTAATGCCCTTATATAAATTATATATATA
>NC_068981.1:26449521-26451104 GCF_001194135.2 Octopus bimaculoides
ACATGTATATATATATATGTATAAGTATGTATGTGTGTATGCATGTATGACTTTCTCTTTCTTTCCTCCAGAACCAATGAACTACTCTTTCTTTCTCTCTCTTTCTTCCGTGCTCTCTTTCTCTATCTATCTATCTATCTATCTATCTATCTATCTATCTATCTATTTTCTTCCTTCCCTCTCTCTTAATCGGCTATCATGATTATGTGAGCCCGCTAGCAAAAATCTAATAAAAGAGAAAACATTCGTGACACACCATTTTGGTGTACAGTGCTGGCACATTAATATCATCTGTCAGTAATATGTTAGAAACACGCGCGTACAAGCGCGCAAACACGTTCACATCTATCGTACATCCAATGAGACAACGCAAAAGATTAGTGTTATAAGTTCAAAAACTTGGTGACTTCCACTTCCTTCACACTCAACAAGTGAAGAATTTTATCTGTATGCGTGTATTTGCGTGTATGCGAGTGCGCGTGCGGCATTGTGTGTGTTCGCGCGCACGTATACTTTGTCTTTACTTGCAAGTGAACATTGTAAAGACAGTGCATTTGAAACAGTTGGATATTTCACTGGAGAAGAATTCAGCAAATCCTGAAAAGTTTGTTACATGAAGCCACTTTTATTAAGGCAATATACAATGGTGCAGTGTCATTTAACAATAGAATACTGTTTGTGAAACCAGCAACAGTACAATTATAATATATGAGTTTTTCTTCATGAATATGAAAGCAATTAGTTGTAAGCTATAGCAACGTAGAAACAATTTTCTCGGGTTGTCAACTTACTACATCAATATGATACTGCCGAATAAATGTCTATGACGTTTTCCTCAAAATAATTCCCAAATAATGCATGATATATTTGCTTTCATATTTTCTTCAGTATTTTCTAATAAAAAGAACATCTTTTCTAGAGCTAATATAGGCAATTCTTCGTTTGTGTGTCAACAATATTCACTGTGTAACGTCACATGCTATGTCATTTTTAATTCTGCCAGAGCACAAATTGTTGCTGCCGTCATAACAATTTCATATGTTCGGAGTTGTCTACCACATATTCAAATTAATTTAATGTTTTTTTTACTTGTTCCATTCATTCTACTGCGGCCATATTACGGCACTGCCTTGGATCGAACTAATCGACCCAAGTACTTTTTTATCACTCAATTTTGCCGAACTGCTATGTTAAGATGACGTAAACACACTAACAGCGGTTGTCAAGCGGTGGTGGGGACAAACACAGAAATCATGACACACACTTACATATACATTTGTATGCATATATGTGAGTGTATGTATATATATATATATATATATATAAAGTGAAGTATATTTGCCACTTAAATGTGGCTGACCCCGAGGGGTGGATGTTACTGTTGCTTTTAGCCCCAGGAGGATATCTCCTCCAGCTGGCCATCGACACACTTCTGTTCCCTGTCTGTATTTGCCAAGGGAAGTTATCCTTCCCATCTTGATCTACGATACGTACGTACTCGAGTTTCAGGGTTATTTCCCTTCTTCAGCGTACGACAATCGCCGACCTTCGATGCAAAAGGCATCCCTTGGCAAATATATATA
>NC_068981.1:26451380-26453145 GCF_001194135.2 Octopus bimaculoides
CAGCACCGCCACCACCACCAGCACCGCCACCACCAGCAACATCAACTAGGAGGTGGAAAGTAAGGAAGGAAACAGAAATAGACTACTCATTCATAGGTTCTCTTGTAGTCAAGAAGGTCTTTCCTGGTAGAGAATCATTCACCACAGAGTGCACTATGATGCTCACTTATACCAGGGGTTTTATTGCCTTATTTATGAGTTAGCCTTTTGGCTCCTGCTTTCAAAATTCTTAATGTTTCGAACGTCTTCAAGCCCATGGTGCTAGCTTCATTTCATGTCGACTTATCTCAAGCAAGCTCCCGGATCAAAGATGACATTGGGTTAAATAATAACAACGAAAATAACGTAGTTTTCTTCATTGTTGAACATTTGTTCAATGTATTGACTTTTGTTCCCACTATTCGCTGTTTCAAAGATACTAGAAATTTGTCTCGACTGATAGTAAGATTCTATTATATTGGTTCCTTCCGAAACAATATAAATAGAATGTTAAAATCAGTTTTTCTATGAAAGATTCCAGTTAATGTTAAAACTTTCTCAGGATTTGAGAGATAAACGCGGCAGAGTTTTCTCATACTAGCCAATAAAATCTGTCTCGTTTCACGTCAATACTCAAAGTCAGATATAGAAAAACAGCCACCCACACAATCATACAATACACATATAAACACACACACACACACACACACACACACACACACACACACACACACACACACACACACACACACACACACACACACACGCACACACACACACACACACACACACACGCACACACACACTCATACGCATACAATTATATTCAAATACTAAAATACTAGACTATGTAAGTACACAAACATACATACAAATGTGTATGTGTTTATATACATATATGAATACATACTAGTCTAACTACAAACCAGGTGTTGTATATAGATTAAGGGACATTATATACTGTAAAAGCTCTGATTGTCATATATCATATCTTTTGAAGTATTGTGACGTATTCTTGACTTATTGTTGCTTTCATTGATTATACAACTATAGGATATACCCTCGTTATCCATGGGTATTTGTATCTTTCAATGTCCAAAGCAGAGATGAGAGAAGGCTCATTGATTGTGAAAATTTCTGTGTAGTGCGTAGTGAGAAGTGTTTGCATGTGAGTGTATGTACAACATATGTATGTATGTACATATGTATGCATGTATGTGTGTACGTGTATGTATGCGTGTGTGTATGTGAGTGTGTGCGTGTGTGTGTATGTGTGTGTGTTTATATTATATATATATATTCCTTTGAATGTTAAATGGCAGCATAAAAGTGCTGCTTGATTGACGTCAACGGGGTAATGTAAATTTGGCAGTTGGAAAGTGAAGCCACAGCTGATTACAAGAGGGTTGCACATACAAACAACAACAACAACAAATCAGGCTCATCAATGAATAATAAATTGCTTGGTGGCTGTTGTTGTGAAGATGGGCGGTTTGGCTTTCAAGATCTAAAAAATCTTTAGCATTAAAAGAATTATAAAATGACTTGAGCGTGTTTTCAAATTCTGGTTCAAAACATTTTGCGTTGTTGGAAAGCGTGCACCCGGATATGTATGCAGTATATATAATCATAGGGATCTGTTGTTATATACAACCTTATAGAAGCTTAGAGGGGGTGTATACACACACACACATATCTATATACATATATATATATGTATGTAAGTGTATATATATATGTGTGTGTGTATATATATGCATGTATGTATATATATATATATATATAT
>NC_068981.1:26453569-26454851 GCF_001194135.2 Octopus bimaculoides
ATATATCAATTAAATATAAGGATAAAATCTATACAAAATTATGTCACGTAGCCAGCGTGTAAAACAAGTTAAGGTAAAAAATTAATACTCAGTATATAATTTTTTTAAATACATAATTATTTTAAAGGCTACTACTATAAGTAAAGCCACAAAAGGTTGAGTTGCGTATCGAAATGAACTCATGGTCAGCGCTGTAACACGCTCTCCACTCGTCAGTGCAAACAAAACCAGAAATGTATACATATAAACACTTATGCATACCATACGAACACAATATATCCACAGCGCATATAAAAATGTTCACACATATACATCCATAAAAGGATTTCTATTTTGTTCATCTCAGCCACGTGTGTATGACTAAAATAATTCAGCACTGAATATATTCCGCTTAAATATTTATCAATTAAATATAAGGATAAAATCTATATAAGATTTTATGAAGTCATTTCCTCGACTTGAGCATGTGTGAATATTTTGATAAAGTAATTTGGTTTTAGCGCCTATGCAGCGTATATATTTACTTATAGTAGTAGCCTTTAATGTAATAATGTATTATTTTAAAATTATATGCTTAGTATTAATTTTTCACCTTAATTGGTTTTACACGCTGGCTACTTGATAAGAGTGTTCGTCGATCGTTTACGCCGTACGTCTACTCTCTCGTTGTTTATTCGTTCGAAGCTCTAACTTACCATGAATTTTATATTTTTAAAATTTCTGGATGCTGCTGTCTTATGATATTTCCCTATATTGTCGTTAAAAGCACGAAATAGGAGTAATAAACAGTCCGGCAACTGATGAGGGGTTATCGTCTTTTAGTATGTTGTCCTTTTCTCTCGTGTGTTTACGTGTGTTTCACTCGTTGGTGATGTCCTTTATTTATTGTGTATGGTTTTAGTAAATTGTTCTGTATTTATCTCACGTGTGTTTACGTGTTTATCAGTCGTTGGTGATGTCCTGTACAATATGGTTATTTTATATTTCATTCATTAATAATCGAACGCCACGCAGCATTGACTACAGTAAGTTCTTAGACACACACACACACGCACGCACACACATGCATATCGCATCTATTCTATTGGCTATTATTGCATAAGATTTCATTACATCTCTCTCTTTCTCTCTCTCTCTATCTATCTATCTATCTAACTATCTGTCTGTCTGTCTATTTGTATGCATCTCCCTTTGTCTGCATACACACACACACACACACATACACACACACACACACACACACACACACACACACACACACACACACACACACACACACACA
>NC_068981.1:26455744-26460113 GCF_001194135.2 Octopus bimaculoides
ATAGATAGATAGATAGATAGATAGATAGATAGATAGATATTATCTTTTTGTTTCGTTGGTAAAAAGAAAACGTCATATTAAAATACGAAATATGTCATAACAGTTTAGTGTATAATAAATTGTTTGTTACAGTAAACGGTAATTACTCTGAACGGTTATTAGACGAAACTTGTGTAATTTATTAACATATATGTATGTATGCATGTATGTATGTATGTATGTATCTTTGTATGTATGTATGTATGTATGTATGTATGTATGTTTGTCTGTCTGTCTGCATGTATATATGTATGTATGTATACGTTGTGCATCTAAACATTTTGATATCTTTTATTCTTTTATTTGTTTATTCTTTTATTTGTTTCAGTCATTTCACTCCGGCCATGCTAAAGTACCACCTTTAGTCGAGCAAATCGACACCAGGACTTATTCTTTTTAAGCCTAGTACTTATTTTATCGGTTATCTTGCCGAACCGCGATGTTGGAGGGACAGACAAAGACACACAAACATATATATACATACGACGGGCTTCTTTCAGTTTTCGTCTACCAAATCCACTCATAAGGCTTTGGTCAGCCCGAGGCTATAGTAGAAGACACTTGCCCAAGTTGTCACGCAGTGGGACTGAACCCGGTTCCATGTGGTTGGTAAGCAAGCTACTTACCACACAGTCACTCTATTGCTTCGTTTTCAGAAAGAGGGAGAATTACGTAAGATGATGTACGTATTAGGTTCATTTAATTCAATATAAAATTATAATGAATGATACTTAATTATTTTCTGTCTAATACCGCTTAGATATTTCAAACTCCAGCACTCTTTTAATCCTAGTTTGAACCATTTTAGTTATTCTGCCTGTTTGTTTGTGAGCCTTAATGGCCAACGGGTTACAAGTGGCTCTCATCCCTGATCTAAGTTCGAATAAGCAGCCTCTTGATAAAACAAGCCGCACAGAGATTAGTTAAAAAAGGAGCAGTAAAAAGAAGAAAGCTATAAAATTATTTAGAAACCTGGCACGGAAATTATTTCGAAAGATTCGGCCGTCTGGTTAACTGCTTCGAGCTTTAACAGGAAAATAATTAGATTCCATTCATTCTTATTTTATTCTACATTATATGTATCACAGTCATCATTTTATTTCATTCTGCAACTTTCTTAGAACGAGGCAATATAAAACATACCTTTCCCTTCGCCTCCTTCTCCATTGTCATCGTTGTCTGTGTTGTCTGACCCGATACAAATTTATGCAATCTCAGTGACTGCACTGAAGATGCAAAATATGCTGAAACAAACATTTTCAGATTTTAAGATCATTAAATATTGAATATCAAAAAGTGTATCACCTTTAATTACTATTGACTTGTCTTTAATAATTCAAGAATAAAGCATTTCTCATTTACTTCGTCATTTATGCACTAACACTTATGTTATCTCTCTATAGGTATCTCTATGTATGTATGTATGTATGTATGTATGTATGCATGTATGTATGTATGTATGTATGTATGCGTGAATGTATGGTGTGATTAGCTTGTGGCCTGCGTCTGCGTATTCTTAAGTTCAATACTTTGCTTTAAACAATCTCGACGAAAATCCTGCTGTACCTATCTAGTGTGCGTGAAGAATTTAAATTTTTTAAAATTTTGTATGGCATATTTATCTGCAATGCATAATACTAATATAACGAGATATCTATGTTAAAGGTATACCATCATTATCAACTGTCTGTAAATGATAATGCATTATTTTTAATAATATATATAGTTACACGTTAGTTTTATTTTTCTCTTTTCTCTCCATTTTGTTGCTAACTGAATTCCATTAGTCATTAAGTTTGGTCAAACACAGAACGTATAGCATCTTGGCTCAAACATTACTTATAAATTGATAACCAAAGCATGAGCCACGACTTTATATTTTCTCCAAGCATTTGCATTGATTTTATTTTTATGGAACTGATTCCAGAAATCAATACTCCTTGTTTTCTTATCTTAATTTAATTTTTAGTTTATATTTCTATATCACCCTTTAGTCTTAGATTAATATCTTTCGCAATTAGTTTTAGATCGAAATTTTACGACCCTCCTCGGTATTTGATTAAGAGAGTCAATAATATTGCTGATTAACAACCAAAGTGTTAAAGTTAAAGGCTCAAGGTCATGACACACAATTTTCGTTGTTGTTTTAGTTTACTACCAGTTGAACGCTAACAGTACAGACATGACAGTCTCTGAATATTTCAGCCATTACTTCATCGTCCTTCGCTTGAACATGGATTATCTGGGAGTACATTATTTGTCGTGTGATTCTCTATCATGATTTGTGCTACCTGAGATTAATTTGGCTGCGATGTCTTACAAGTCGAATCAACATGTAATGTCTTCTCCGCTTGTCGTCTCGTCGATTTCTGACCAAGGCACTAGGCCAATGTTTGACGAGGAAGCACGTTCGATTTAAGAGGCTTCACTTATACATACATATTATTTATTGCACTTACGTTATAAAAGAAAACACTGCACTAAAATAAGCCTTGCACATATTTGTCTCACATACCGGCGTTCAGTTGTGCAATGGAATCAGCCATAACAAGAGAAATACTGAACAATAATAGTTTCTGAGCGGGGTTCGTACACGACCAGCAATTTTTGAGGATGGAATTAGTAAATACCATCAACACCAATACTTGAAGGGTATTTTATTTTATGGACCCCGTACAGTTGAGTTGATCTCGTTAGGATTTGAGTTGAAAATATAAAGATCCGGAAGAAACTACGCTCGGTATTATTTCCGGCATTCTAAAGATTCTGCCATTTTACCACCTTATATATTTCTGTCACACACACATAACCTGATTTATCTGGGATGAGTTATGAGTGGGGATAGATGCTTCATTTGACCGAAGTAGCTGATCAGTAATTTATTTTATCGGTCTAGAGGGAAGAAAGAAGAAAGCCAGTTTTGATCTCGATAGGATTTAAACGTAGAACGTAAAATACTGGAACTGCTACAAGATATTTTGTCTGATACTCTAACATTTCTGCCAGTCCACCGAAGTTTAAATCATTTATTTGTTTAATGGGAAATCGTAACGAATTGAACGCAGGGGAAAGAAGAAATATATCATTTGATTGTGAATAAAAGCATCGAATGATGACAAGCATTCTTAAATAGAGCAAATGAAGAAAAGATGCCAACGTTTAATCGTTCACAAAAAATAAAAGTTAAGATTACAAATAATAATTAAAGAAGTCCGAATTATTTCGCTAGACTCTCTCGTTAATGGTCAGTGAGTTTATATTACACCTTCAGTTATTGCTAAGCCAAGTTGAATAAGGAAGACTGAAAATATTTTTATACCAAAATAGGCATGTAGTAGAAAAAAAAAATACAAACACATTAAATGGAGATATTTCAAACACTTCAATAAAAGCGATTTTCAAATTCATTACGAATTCTCTTAAAGATTTATTATTATTATTATTATTATTATTATTATTATTATTATTATTATTATTGTTATTATTATTATTATTATTATTATTTTTATTATTTCATATATGTTGCCGCAGTTATATCTCTGTGTAAACGTGCTGAATAATTTTTTTTTTAATATTGCTGCTAAAAATGCAGTAAAACATGACAAATATCATAATACTCAATTTCATTCCTAACAATCAATGTTATGTGAGATCCTGGGTCAATATTTGAACCATTACTGGCACAACACTAGAAATATTCTAGAAAAATTAATTGCTTTATATAACTGGCTGTGATATTGACACTTCAAATATTAAAAATTATAAGAATAAACATGTAAAAAACACAGCAGTGCATAAAATAACTACAAATGTTTAAAATGGAACAAAAGCAATATTTTCATTTTTTAAATGTGTCTTGAATAAAATAATTCTTGACAAACGAAACAAATGACTTGCCATTTTTGAATAGTATTAGAATTTCAAAAGTGAATTTCGTTGATTTATTTTGTTTCCAAATGTATATTCTGATTTATAGATTACGAAACTATTTATAAAATGCTTAAAATATAAGCTCTGGTATTACGGGGAGATGTAAGTGGCGATGTTGCAGACGTTTATTAAATCCTTATTGCACTCGCTGCCAAGCAATATTTACACTTAGAGGATCCATAAATATCGTTTACCGATAACAGTGTGAATACCTTCTGTGTAGCTGTGGTGAGTTTGTATGTGTACTTATATCCAAAGATTAATATGCATTCATGAATAATTAATTATTCATAAATGCATAAAATATAGCATTGTCTCTCTCCCCTTCTCCTCCTCTATCTCTCATTTCTCTCTCTCTCTCTCTCTCTCTCTCTATATATATATATATATATATATATAT
>NC_068981.1:26460502-26461695 GCF_001194135.2 Octopus bimaculoides
ATATATATATATATATATATATATATATATATTAGAAATCGGTTCTTTCTCTATCGGCAAAAAATCTTGATATAAACTGAATAATGGCATACATACGTATGCATCTACGTACGTACATACGTACACGCACGCACGCACACACGTACGCACGTATGTATGTATGTATGTATGTATGTATGTATGTATGTATGTATGTATGTATGTATGTATGTATGGTTATCCAACCACTGGTTTTCTCTACTTATTTCTGTGACGGTCGTGAAGGCAGAGTCCACAAGCACCACCACCATATGATCCTATTAGGAGCAAAAATCTTTACATTTTCCTCCTGGAGTCCTGTGCGTGACCAACATAGACCATGGATATTATCCATCCCATTGGTTCTTGGTCTACCCCTTGGCTTCCTTCATATGTTACATCTGAGAAGCTATCTTCAAAAGATTTTTTTTGTTTTTGCTCGCCAGTTAAGCTTTTTGAAATGAGAGCATCTAATTACAATAACATAGATAATGTACACAAGTTTATCACGTTTCTTCTATGGCATTATTATTATGTGTTTAAATATGCACACACGAACAGGAATAATTACAACGGCAAATGAATAAACAGAAAATACACATTGCCGTATTTCTAAAATGCAGCAAAAGAAATTTCCAGTGATTAAAAAGAAATGTGATGAACATAGATGTACTTGTCTGCGGTTGT
The DNA here is from genome assembly GCF_001194135.2 of Octopus bimaculoides. Lineage (NCBI taxonomy): Eukaryota > Metazoa > Mollusca > Cephalopoda > Octopoda > Octopodidae > Octopus > Octopus bimaculoides. Next base: position 26,461,208 of record NC_068981.1, read on the forward strand.
GCGAATAACAGGTCTCGTTTGAAAATGCGAAAGTGGAACAGTGTCCAAAAGAAAAACTCATTATTTTCAACGTTGACTGCCTTTTCGTTAACTGAATATTTCTCACGAAGATGCATTTTAATACAGAACTGTGCTATGCGTTTATGTGTAAAAATTTGTGCATATCTTTGTACCTGTATCTATGTATGTGACTGTGTAATTACATGTGTATGTAATAGTGTATATGGTTCTAAGTATACACCTGTGTATGTCAGATAGTCAAAATCTGTTGACAGTAAGGATTTTAAGCTATAGTTAGTCACCAGGCATTCCTGTTTGAGCAGACTGGAGAAGAAGATACTTCAGCGGTGGTGACTCGTCTTTTTGTATGTCAAGGACTATATTCTCTAATACATCTTTCTCTGTTTCTGAATAGAATATTATCTATGTATGCGTTCATGTACAGTATATATACACACACACACACATGTATATTTATATATATATAT
>NC_068981.1:26463899-26466037 GCF_001194135.2 Octopus bimaculoides
TATATATATATACATACATATCTGCATGTCATCATTCTTTATTTCAAGAATTTTTGCCAATACAGAACGAGCCAGTTTCTAATCTAGACACAATGTACCTTCATTGGAATTTCAACAGCAGGTTATTTTGCTTGTAGATGTGTATATATGCAGTATATGGACTTAATGCATATGCGGATGTGTATGCTTTGTTTTACATATGTATTCTCATGCTTACAGTTGCATATCCAGACAGGTGTGTATGTACGTATGTATGTATTATGTATGTATGTATGTATGTATGTACGTATGTATGTATGTATGTATGAGTGTGTATGTGGTCATGTGTTTGTGTGTGTATGTGTGTGTGTGTTTGTGTGTATGTGTGTGTGTTTGTGTGTGTGTGTGTGTGTTTGTGTGTGTGTGTGTGTGTGTTCTCTTCTGCCTGTAATTATTTGAATTCATCCTGTAAGGAAGGAACTGGTTTGTTGCAAACATATAAAGCTATATCGTTCGAATGTAGACAACAAAAACATTTATGTAATGGACTTGAGAAAATTCTTGCATATTTTTCTTGTTCCACTTACAGATTCTATTTGTAATGTGCAAGTCAGTTGGTTGATTTACTTTTCTGAAAACTCAACATTATCCTATTTTCAGTTAGGATTTTACTCACAAAACCAAGTGCATAGGTTATTATTGATATACGAGTCCTGATCAATGAGTATCCGGACTGTTGCCATAGTAATAAAGCTAAAGCTGCTTGGCACAGATTGGTCTTGAACTCTTTAACATGCGCACTAGGTTTTAACGTTCTAGCTCACTTCCACTGTTTACAAAAGTGCTTGGAATGAAGAATTTGTAGCGTATGATCGTCGCATTGACCATGACAAAGAAGACCGAGCAGAGAATCTGCATCACATTTTGCTAAAAGCTTGGCGATACCTGCTCGGAGGCCTACGCTAAGTTTTCAAAAAGTATTCATCGTTCTCGACACAATCAAGATCTTATGCAACTGAAACCCAAGTGTTTTTTGGTCAGCTGAAAGCAGTTCTTGCACAAACTTGGCAGACGTGCGTCTATACCCAAATCTTCAGTGATAATGGAATGAATTGAACTGTAACTAATTTGCACATCCTCTGATAACTCTCGGATGGTGATTCGACGATTTCCCCTCACAGCTGCACGCATACCTGCGATGTTTTAATCAGTTCTGTTAGTTGCGGGTCTCCCAGAACGTTCATCAATATCGACATTTTTCGGCCATATTGGAAACGTTTGAATCTCTCGTACACGTGTATGCGACTCATACACTCCTCTCCATACACGTTCTGCAACTTTGCATAGGCCTCTGAACAGGTATCACCATGACAACTTTCTCTGTCATGCTCAATGCGACTGTCACACCCTACACAAGTTCTTCCAAGCACTGCTGTAAACAGTGGACGTGAGCTTGAACGTTGAAACTTAGTGCGCATGCTCAGCAGAGTTCATGGTCAAGTTTTGCAGAGCGGCTGCACTCTGCCTGCTTTAACTTCGTTATTATGGCAACAGTCCTAATACTTATTGATCAAACCTCGTAAATGTGAATTTATAATCTAGTTATATGTATGCATGTATGCATTTTTATACGTGTGTAGATATGCATGTATATAGATTCTAGTTCATCTTTAAAAAAAATTGCCAATGTATACGTGTGTTTTGGATCAGTTTTAAAATTTTGATGTGAAAGTGTATGTTAGTATATGTAATTTGTTTCACTATAATTTTAGCATAAAACTTGTGTATATGATTCTGTCCTTTATTCTAAAGACTGTTCGAAGTGTGAATAAGATGTCACGTTTGACTTTGAAAATGCCCCAAAACAGAATCATAGAATAAAGCTACATTCTATTTAAAGACAAAATGGATGATGAAGAGGCGGAAAAAGACAGCGGAGGGGAGAATAAAGGAGGAGTAGGGAGGGAGGCGCGGTTGAAACATGAGTAGCTAAGAAGATGTGGTAGCGGGAGGGATGTATTATGGGAGGATTAGGTGGCGTAGGAGGTGGACAAGTGAAGGAAATGGAGGGAAGGGGGAGAAGAGGAGAGGCGGAGAGGAGGATGAATGGAATTGGAGGGGTAAAAGAGAAGGGGGAAGCGGAGGAGAAGGAGGTGGGG
>NC_068981.1:26468898-26478898 GCF_001194135.2 Octopus bimaculoides
CAGACACCATCAAGAAATACGTACTCTTCAAAATACTGATTTAAAAAACTATAAAATCCAAAAGAAAATTTATAATACATAAAATCTATAAAATATTAGATTAAAAATTTAATTCAGTTTAGTAAATTTATAAAATCGAAAGTGAATAATAGACTACGCACGTTTCGTGGCCATAATCGTCCGGTAATTGCGATTTGAATGGAAATTTTGCTTTCACTATAAAACACATATTATTAGGTTTGTATCACGCTTTTGAGACACAACTACATTAGCTGAAAAATATAGAATACCTCATAAGTAGTATAAACGTCCTAAATTCAGTGGCGGAGTTAATGCAGATGTTACACATTAATTTAATATGTTAAACTTATTTTTATTATTGTATATCGAATTATATATAGATATATACAAGATTTACACAGATATAAGATATAAGAAGTCATGATCCACCTGAGAACCTTTTTCTTTGGAAATCTTGCCCGCTGCACTAAAAAGTTTTCCCACCCCTAGACTAAACCCGTCAAGGCGGTACCCCACCATTCCTGCATGCCGATAACTGAAAGGAGTAAAATATAAGCAAAGATTGATATAATTCTGCATATGTAACTTTTATCTTTTACTTTCTTCAGTGTTTGAGATACAATCATGGGGTCAGAGTAGAGCTGAGAACAATAGTGGCGAAGAGGTAGACCCACAATGTTCAAAATTCTCCTGAACCTGGAATTTGCCACCAGATGCAGATTTGAAATTATATACAGTTAAAGACTGACACACGTGTAATACGCACCCCAGCGCATGCGCACATACATACACAAATGCAAAGACAGACATATCTATATATAGAAAAATACATATATATATTGATATATATTAATACGCATAAATTTACATACGCGCACATGCAGTTATGCATGTATTACACGTTCTGTATACATCTCGTATATATAATTCATACATGCACGTCAGGTATCTTGAGAAGAGTCAGGACATGACATAAATTCAAGATGGGTTCTAAATGCTAAAATTTTATTGGTGAACTCATGTCATGTGATGCTATTAACCTGAAAGCGACATCAGATGTTTACTTTATTCTTAGAACCACGTACTCTGACAGTAAGTTGGTAGGGAAATGTTTCTCCTATCTCTAGAAGCTGCGGCATGGCATATTTAACGAGATCAATTCATTGAATTTGATGCTACACACGGCCGGGCTGGCTGTTGTCGAGTGTTGTCTGTAATAGTTCAAGTCGCCGCAGAATGGACAGAGAAAAAAATGTACCTAAATGTGTGCATCGAACCAGAGCAATAGGCAAACATTCGAGTAGTGCAGTAGTAGTTATTATTAACTGTACATAGTTGATTATACTACTGCTGCAGTATTTTCTAGCTAAGCAAAAGAAAATACAATCTTCTACATATTATATAAATATATACTGATTTATTTTATTGTCTTCTTGCGTCGTGCCTTCGAGGGTTAAGCGCAAATTTTACTGTTTAATATTTGGTATCTGCAGTATACACTTAGTTGTGTATTATTACTTGCAAGTGATACGCTATCTACACAGCTTAAGTCATAACTGCATGGTTTAAGATGTGTACATTGTAATTAAGTTATTTTATGTGCCCTAAATCAAAAATTTTACAGTGGTATTTTCCATGAGGTTTTATCCATGATCAGCACCGATTGCGCAGACCTACGATCAACAGTGTTCCATACGTAAATCGTTGAGACTTTTTCGTTATTCAAGATATTATATTATGTACTTTGATATCAAGCGAGAATGGATAAGGCATCCGGTGGTGAGTCTCCAACTGGAGAAGCCCCGATGATCTGGGTTAAACCTTGAGCACAACTACTGCCAGGTTCGCCCTATTCTGGTTCATGAGTAGGTAGGGGTAGTGCTTGTTAAGAGTCCTCGGTATGGGTCAAAGAGGAAAAGAGATGGTACTGCGATGAAAATATACAGGACTCGGAGGAGAACTGGCGTCATAGCATGTCACACAAGCCCACTGATGTGTGGAAATCCTTCATGTTATGTAACTCATCCTTTCTACCTATGAATTAAGTAGGCCTTATTCCTTAAGGATGGCATCCAGAGAGCAAGAATCATGCCGAGTACGTTGTGAAGTAGCCGGCAAAAAAGCAACGGTAAAACATTGCTGTAGCATCCCCACGAAAAATCATGGATCCTTAGGATTTAACATCGAAGTACATTATCACCGACACCTGTAAAAGAGATACGATACATGAAGAGAGAGAGAGAGGGAGAGAGGGCGAGAAAGAGGGAGAGAGGGCGAGAGAGAGAGAGGGAGAGAGGGCGAGAAAGAGGGAGAGAGGGCGAGAGAGAGAGAGAAAGAAAATAAGAAATAAAGAAAGAGAGGGAATGAGAGAGAGAATGAGCGAGAGAAAGAACGGCAGAGAGGATGGGGGGAGAGAGAATGAGGCAGAAAGAGAATGAAGGCAGAGAGATTGTGTACATGACACATTGTTGTATTCCTTCTCAGTTTAAATAATACACCATAATTGTACCCCACCTCAGTTTACAGAGGGTACGGTGGGATTTGCGAAAGATTTGGCTGCTATTTATGGAAGATCAAGCAATCACTTCAAGGCTTCCTCTGTTGGATTGTCTTACACAATGATTTCACTATGTTGCTAAATGAAATTATGTTTCTAAGTCTCCATTGTAAATTAATGCAATCAAATGCATTCTGGGATTACCAGATCATTGATTCTATCTACAAATTCTCCAACCCCACCTACACTTCCCTCGAAGCTCGTAGACAGTGTGATTCTGCCTAGAAGTCTTGAAAATACAATAGAGATGCTGCTGGTAATATTATTTACAAATAAATCTATAATCCCCGATTTTGTGGTGTCTAGCTCTATTTTACTATATTTCGCAGAGACTAGACTAGAATATTATCTGTGAATTAAATTTCATATTTTAATCGGTATTACCTATGAAAACATATACACTTGCTTATACATAGGCGCATATATATGGACATTCTAACATTTCTTTACGCATGAAACTCCTACGAATCCTACGAATAGCTACTAAGAAAGCAGGCGCATGTGTTTATTTTTTTTGCTTTCTTTCCTAATGACTTAAGTATGCAGTAGAAATGATCAATGCACATATATTATGAATCATACATACTGTTTTTGACTCACACGTGTGAGCGCGGACACAGTCGATAAATAAATAGACAGACAGACAGACAGACAGACAGACGGACGGATAGATAGATAGATAGATAGATAGATAGATAGATAGATAGGTAGATAGATAGATAGATAGGCCAAAATGAGAATAGCAAAAAGGCAAGGCGGAAGAACAACAAAGAGGATGCATAAGTTTTACGCTCAAGAAAAATGGAAGATGTCTTTGATGTTTCCTGCCTACGCTCTTCAGGAAGTAATAGATATCTAAATTAAACGGTCAAGGAATGCTGAAATGAACAGAAGAGGATCAAGTTGGCTTGAAGCGTGGGTGGCAAGCAAGACAACAGTGACATGTATGTATGTATGTATACACATAGCGATCCAAAAACATGTTTATACATACATACATATATATATATATATATATATGTGTGTGTGTGTGTGTGTGTGTGTGTGTGTGTGTGTGTATAACAGAGTATTATACACATTCAATATTAGTTGAATGGTTCAATCCCAGGACTGAATTTTAAAAGCCTGATGCTTATTGTATCGATCTCTCAAACCAAACCGCCAGGCTACGTGTACGCAAACACACCACCACCGGTTGTTTAGCGGGGCGGAGGGTGTTTTACGACAAACACAGGCACAAACACACACACATATATAGATATATATGTATATATAAATATATACGACAGCCTTCTTTCAGTTTCCGCTTGTCACATTCACTTACAAGGTGCCACACAGCGGGACTGAGCCCGGATCCAAGTGGCCGGGAAACAAGTTTCTTCTTACCATGCAGCCGTATATATTTTGTATATACATACATACATACATGCATACATATATACATACACGCTTGCATATATGTGTGTAGAGATTTGTGTGCGCGCAAGTGTGTGTGAGAGAGAGAGAGATTGTGTGTGCGTGTGTGTGTGTGTGTGTGTGTGTGTGTGTGTGTGCGCGCGTGCGAGCGTGCGTGCGTGTTTGGGCATATGTTTCTTACATGTGTATACAACCCAACGCCGCCTCTGCTCAAATATCAAACCGTATATCACTGTTGTTGATGTGCTGACAGTTTAACGGTCTTCACTTACTTTACATAACGAACTTTAGAACGTTTGTAAAAACGTCTGGAATCGAATAAGGTATTTTGTCTGAAATAATGATTAATAATACACCGAGTGAGCCAAGTAAAGTGTTTCCAACGAGCCAGCTCACTTCTTTATATACAAGAGTATCCTCACGCCGGCTGACGCAAAATCTTGACTGCGTTTAAAATTCTTGCTATTCGTTAACGAGCTTCGTGTGTGTGTGTGTGTGTGTGTGTATGTGTGTGTGTGTGTGTGTGTGCGTGTGGGTGCGTGTGTGTGTGTGCGCATACATACATATATATGTTTGAATATGGCGTTTTCTGTATGTATAAATTAATATAAAATGACAGATGACACTCCAAAACAGTCATTTAATATGAATACAGGTTACTTTGATCATTTACTATGAATATTTAGAGCATTAATGTCTAAATATATAATGCATTATGGGATTTTAATTAAAATTTTGTATTTTCTAAAAATTAATGAGAATGTGTTTTTCAATACAGACGCTTTCCTGCTTCTTATTGCCTTACATTTTGCCCCGTTTGAAAAATAATGATACCCCAACTCGTGCTCTTTAAGGCGTGCAACCTGATAACAATAACAGGCAATTTTTCATATCACACCCACAATCTTTTAAAATATGTGAAAGACACATTCAATAATGCAGTTGTAGATATGCAGTGGTGGAAAAAAAAACGGATATACATTTACTTAATATGACAGGAATAAAGTTCATAAACATAAATTCTGTTCATTCTTACCCTAAAAAAGAAATAGTGAAATAAAAATATTCAAATCATATTAAGCAACTGTATACCTACATTTGCTCACGCCTGTACCATCTTTCAAAATTAATGGGATTTACACAAGGAGTAAAGGTTTTTAGCACAGAACATTATTAGGATTGAAAACAAAGCAGATCATATTAGTTTAAAATTATATATCTCTGATATGAACAGATGGAATATTTCATCATGGATCTGCTTAATCGCAGCAGAAGAAACAAAACTGTGAAAACAACAAAATACGTATATGCTTGCTCAAGTCGATAAAAATTATTAAGAGAGCGACATCATATCGTTGCTCTCCTAATAAAGATTACATATATAGTGACTGCCAAGGTTACCTCCAAATCATTTTCCGATTCAACAATGAAAACCTCCATCGTTTTGCTATAATACAATTACGCTTCTTTTTTATTTTCATATACAAAATCTTTTTGTTAGAATGTACGCTTGGAAACGAAAGGGCTTCATTTACGTTTACCATGAATTCGTTTACTGAAATACATATATGTGTGTTGCTTTTGATGATAGCATCAAAAGCATTGTTGGTGTTGTTGTTTCCGTCGTCATTGTATAACCCGCCTTCTGTATGGCTAGTTATATTTTCTCCTCTGCAAAATCAGTCATAATTTCCATTTTCCATATTGTCTGCATTTTCTGCATTTTCAGTGTTCATATTTTTTAAAATAAATATTAAAGACGTAGTGAGCGAGAATCGGCCAAATATAAGGCTAACTAGTGCATTAATGAGTAAAGTGTTAGGGAAAATGCCGAACTGAAAGGGCTCATGACCAGATTCAGTTGAAGGGTACTGGTTAAAGAAATTCAGTAGTTTTCATGGGAGGCTGAGGGAAAACTTCAGGATTACTTTAATGGAGGAACAATACCAAAATGGATGACTTGAAGGAGAACATTACACCTTATGACACAAAAAGAATAGTAATACAGCTAACAATTATAGACCAATCACTTGTTTACCATTAGTGTGGAAGCTATTTACAGGGATGCTTTTGGAAAGCATTTATGAGCACTTTTACAGTCAGAATTTGCTGCCAGAACAAAAAGATTAAAGGAAGAGGGCTAGAGGAACGCATGATCTATTGTACATTGACAAAGCTATTCTAAATGAAGTAAAATCTTACAAGTAAAATTTAATATTAGCATAGATAGTTTATAGGAAAGCCTATGACATGATCCTACACACATAGATAAGTGAATGTTTGAGTATATTCAGTATAGCTGACAACATAAAAGCATTAATTAGATTTAGCATAAAGATATGGAAAGTAGAATTTCACTCAATTGACACAGTCTTAGGGAAAGTTAATGTCAAGAGAAGAATTTTCCAAGGAGACTCCTTATCCCGTTTAATATGTTTCTTGTATTTGATCCAGCTTTAGTATTAATGAAGGTAAAAGCAGATAATCAGTTCAGAAATAGTAATGGGAAAATTAACCATTTGCTCTATATGGATGTTCTGAATTTTTTATTTATTTACGAATGAAAAAGATATAGATTCCTTAATACAGACTGTAAGCCTCATCAGCAAAGATACAGGCATGGAATTTCGCAGAGACAAATGTGCAATATTAGTCATGAAAAGGAGACAGGTAGTCGACAGTGAAGGCATCCAATTACCAGAAGGCTAGACACTGAAATCATTGAACGAAGGCAAGAGTTATAAGTATCTAGGAGTATTAGAATCTGACAGTGTACTAACTACAGAAATGAAAACGAAAATTGAGAAGGAATACATGAGAAAGGTAAGGAAGCTAATGAAGTCAAAGTTAAATGGTCCGAATCTAGTGAAGGCTGTAAATACTTGGGCAGTATCATTACTTAGATATTCAGCCGCTTTTGTAGATTGAGCAGAAACTGAATTAGCAAAGCTAGACAGAAAGACTAGGAATAGCAAGATTATGCTTACCTAGAAAAGAAGTTGGAAGATGGTTAATATCAATAGAAAACTGCGTGGAGTTAGCTGGAGTAGATATCAATTCCTATGTGGGTAATAGGGAAGAAAATTTATTAAGTCTACTAGAGTCACAGGGAAACCAAAAAAAACAAACGATGTTGAAAACCAGAAAAAGAACAAAAGTTATCTGATTGGCGTGAGAAGGCTTTGAACGGTAAATTCCCACAGATCGTTGCAGAAAGGAAGAGTGCAAAGGGAGACAGAAAGTTTGTTAGTTGCAGCACAAGATAAAGCATTAAAGACTAATTGGATAAAAGTAAAGATAGACAAAAATCAAGTTGATTCCCAATGTAGGTTATGCAAATCAGAAGAGGAAAGTTTTATTCATATTGTAAGTGAATGTAACATGCTGACGCAAAAAGAATGCAAGAATAGACATGACAACCTAGGGAGAGTAATCCACTGGGAGTTATGTAGAAATCCAGGATTTTAATATACTGATAAATGGCATGTACACGGACCTGTTAAAGTATTAGAAAGTAAGAAATATAAGATGTTGTGGGACTTTAAATTTCAGACTGATAATGTAATAGAAGCTAGAAAGCCTAATTTAATAGTAGTTAGATAAAGAGAATAGAAAGTGCCAGATAATTGACTTCATAGTCCCAAATGATGAAAAAATCAATATGAGAGGTATAGAAAAATAGCGAAGTACCAGGACTTAACTATTGAATTTCAGAGACTATGGAAGTTACGGGTAAAATGTATCCCAGTAATTACAGGAGCATTAGGAATTATCCCGAAGGATTTGAACAGATGAATAGAAGAAATAGGCATAAAACCCATTTTAGTACACTTCCAGAAAAGTGTTATTAGGGACAACTAGGATGTATAAGGTTACTTGTTGTAGCCTGATGTTAGGAATTTTTCTTTTCCAAAAGTCTAATCTTTTTTGTGTATATGAATAATAATAATAAATAGAAACGTTATTATTTCTAAATCTCTCAACGTGAAACATTCAGTAACAGTACTCTAAAGTAAAGATCATTTTCCAACATAATGTGCCAGTCCCGGTTTGGACGAACGTTAGTGTCATTTAGTACCAGGAAACATCGTCACCAGCCGATTATACGACACACTGTCTGTGTCTTTATATTTTGAAACAGGGGAGTTTAGCATCCACAATCAACACAAAGCAATGTCTGTAGACAGCGGTTTCTGGGTTATTTCTCTTCTTCGGCACAAAATAACTGCTCGGCTAGATATGGTGCTGCTAAATTCCAGTTCGAAAATATATATAATTTTCAAATTGACAGACAGTCACTGATCTAATAAACAGAAACGTCATTATTTCAAAATCTCTCAACAAGAGACATTTAGTAAAAGTACTTTTAAGTAAACATCACTTTCCAAAATAATGTGGTAGTCCCAGTTGGAACGAATGTTACTGTTGTTTAACCCCAGAAAACATCATCCATACATTTCCATTTTTTTTTTATTATCCAGGAGTGTGGTATCATAATCGTATGCTTTGCGATAGTCAACCCATTCCATGCTCAGGTTTGTATGCCTTCACTTGCAGTTCCTGATAATTAGATTATCAATTAAGAGCTATCGTTATTATTAAAGCTGGTTATATCATTATTTTTTTTTTTTATTATTATTATTATTATTATTATTATTATTATTATTATTATTATTATTATTATTATAACAACAACAATAATATTAATAATAATAAGAAGAACAAAAACAATAATAATAATAATAATACTAATAATAATAATAATAACAACAACAACAACAATACTAAGAATAAGGATATCAAAATTTGGTACATCGCCAATAACTTCGGGTTGGGTTTAAGTCGATTGCATCGACCCCAGTGATTAGCTGGTACTTACTTTATCAACCCCGAAAAGATGAAAGGTAAAGTCGACCTCGGCGGAATTTGAACTGAGATCGTAAAGACAGATGAAATGCTGCTCAGCATTTTAGCGCATTCTGCCTGCTAGTTCTATCGTTGTTATTATTGTTATCAAGGCGGCGAGCAGGCAGAACCGTTAGTATGCCGGACAAATTGCTTAGCAGCATTTTGTGCGTTTTACCTTCTAAGTTCAAATTCCGCCAAGGTCCGGTTTGCTTGTCATCATTTCGGGATCAATGAAATAAGTACCATTTGAGTACTGGGGTCGATGCAATCGACTAACTTCCACCTACAAATATATGTACGTGTGTCCGTGTGTGTGTAAAATAGGAATGTGGTTATTTCTAAATCTCTCAAAGAGAGATATACAGTAACAGCACCATAAAGTAATTACTTTTTGCCAATATAATGTGGCAGTCCCAGGATGGGACGAATGTCTGTCTTATTTAGTCCCAGGAAACATCGTTTCCAGCTGGCTATACGGCACAACAAATTCTGTGTCCTTATATTTTCGAACTGGGGAGATCAGCACCTCCGCCAAGCCCAAACCTCGATTCACGGACCGGTTTCTGAGTTATTGCTCTTTATCAGTGTGGAGTAGCTTGGTTGGTTAAATGTTGCCACTGAACTGCTGTCGTGGAAACGATGTTTCCTAGGGCTAAATAACAGTGCCATTCGTACCTTCCTAGGTGGAGGTGCTGATCTCCCCTGTTCGAAAATATTAGGACACAGAAGTTTTTGTGTCGTATAGCCAGCTGAAAACGATTTTCCCTGGGGCTAAATAACAATAACAGTAACATGTTACTCTTTATGCTTCAATTTCAAATTTCGTTGAGGTCGGCTTATGGTCCGTTCGGAGTCGAAATAAATGCCAGTTGAGTACCTGAATGGCTGTAATCGACTTGCATCACAACCCCTTTAATTTGCTGGCCTTGTGTCAAGATTACAAGCAGCTATTATATGAGTAATTTTTTGAGATATTAATAAAACTGTTGATATTAATAAAAATACATTATTTTGGTATTAATAAGCCAGAAAAATTATCTGGTTGATGGGAAAAGAGAAGAGTCAACCAAGATATAATAATTATGCATCTACTAATAC
>NC_068981.1:26481440-26485351 GCF_001194135.2 Octopus bimaculoides
GTGTGTGTGTGTGTGTGTGTGTGTGTGTGTTAACTCTATGCGATACATTTTGTTCTTAAGCCAGACACTCGATTTCACGTTGCTGCAATCCTCTTAACCAGCAAAATTGAGTAATCCTGCGACAGACAGGCGTTCCGTCAAGAGGGGAATATATACGCCACAGAATTTTTTCTCTAGATATACACGGAGAGAGAGAGGGGGGATGGAGTGGGAGAGATCAGTTGTTTGAAATATTTTATCATTTCAGCTAAGGCCATGCTGGAGCTAAAGCTTTATTATTTGCTTGCTACAATGCCTTCAGTGTTTACTGTTTTAAGATTCAAGTGTCGTCACTGGCGTTAAACAATTTCCTTTTTGTAAGATATTCAATGACTACATTATGAAATGTGTCTTTTCTTTTCTCAACACTGTAGGGGTGGGGTTGTGAATTGAGGTAAATTTTGGCTGCTATTTCTAACAAGCTAAACAACTACCTAGAGGCCCTCTCAGTGTACCTCATTCTTTTGTTCTTTTAGTTGGTTGAGTTCCTTCATTGGCTCACAACCTCTCGTTGGTTTGGCCTGCCATTGGCTCAGCTCCTTATTGTAGTGTAACTCTTCATTCACTTAAGTTCCCTTTCCATGCAACTCAAAGAATTAATTAAAAAAATGAAAATGATTTGGAAAGTAAGACCGCCAATTAAAGGATTTTTTTTTTCTTTTTTTTTACTGTGGATATGAAATTTCTCCAATGATCCTAAGATACTGAAAATGAGTGCAGCCTAGAACTATCTAGAACTCTCAGGAACAGGACTTTGGTAAAGCTACTTCGATTTTGTTTTGTAAAACTTTTAATATCAGGTCGCCAAGCATGTAATTTGTAGAAAAGGAAACAAGGGTGCTAATGTTTTATAAATACGAGGAACAGTTTTATTCATCAAAGTATGCGCCCATATTCTTTTCTGCTCTAGGCACAAGGCACGAAATGTTGAGGGAAGGGAGCTAGTCGATTATATCGACACCAGTACGCAATTTGTACTTAATTTATCGACCCCGAAAGGATGAAAGTCAAAGTCGACCTCGGCGGAATTTGAACTCAGAAAGTAAAGACAGACGAAATACTGCTAAGCATTTTGTCCGGCGTGCTAAAGTTTCTGCCAGCTCACCGCCTTTTAAAGTATGCACCCATACTTTTGCCGTTTCAGTGGTAGCTTGTCCAGCCCGGAACTGTAAAAGCCAGGTAATCTAGAGTCAATAAAATCTTGGAAGGCTTGTTTTACAGCATTGTCGGAATAAAATATTTTTCCTATCAAGGAGATATCCAAATTCTGGAAGAAGTGGTAGTCAGTGAGGCAAGATCAGGTGACTATGGTGGATGATGGAGTACTTCCAACTCCAACTCTTGTAGTGTCGCAAATGTCATTTTTGCGATGTGTGGTCTGGCGTTCTCTTGTAATAAAATAGGAGTGGATCTGTTGAATAATCTAGGCTGTTTTTGTAAGTTTTGGTCAAGTTGGCTGCAATATTCTTCGGTTGTGATTGATGAGTCAGGTTTAATGAAATCATAATGGATCACACCTGCAATAAACCACCAAACACACACCACCAGCTTCTTTTCACGAATTTTGCTTTTGCAGTTGTTGTATTGGATCTATTTCTCATCACATGTTACAATTCGATTCAAAAATGATTCATTTTTGTGACGAGAAAGTAGCATAATGCAGGCTGTTTCTGATTTTCATTGAGCTCATGTGGAACTCATCCAACTTTATCATTTTACTGATTTGAACTTGGTGAGTCAATATTGTTTACTTCTCAACATCAAACAACAACGATAATTCACGGGCACTTTGAGATGTATCTAACTCGACGGTGGCTTTCAGTTCGTCATTATCCACCTTTGGCTCTGGTCGTCTGCGTTGCTCCTTTGTGAGGTCAAAGTTACCAGAACGAAATTTTGCAAACCAATTTGATACTGCCTGCTGTGTAATAACATTAGAATGAAATGCTCCATTAATATTCCGAGTTGTCTGTGATGCTGTATTCCAAGAAAGAATTCTATTTCAAAACTGTACGAATTTCCGACTTATCCATTTCTCAACAAAAATAGAAACAAACGATTTATAAATACTTTATACAGCGCAAAATGAGTTGCAATAAAAAAATAGATGTGTCAGCTTTCTAACAAAAAATAAAGATTGTCAACATATAATAATGGCGCAAAATGAGCAGCTGTCAATACTCAGTGTGTACCTTACTACAAATGTCATACTTGACGACCTGATATATGTAACACGTTTAAATATGCATACACATATATAAATTTATATATTATATGAGATGGTAGATAGATAGATAGATAGACAGAGAGAGCGAGAGAGAGAGAGAGAGAGAGAGAGGAGAGAGAAAAGAGAGGGGAGAGAGAAAAGAGAGAGAGTGAGAGAGGGGGAGAGGTTGATTCATAATATGATTGATAATGCTTGTTACATGACCGTTTTAGATGTATAGTACCAGATCAGATCTAGAAGAGTAGGTTTTTTTATATATATTTGCCGTTGGCGAATGACCTGGTACTTCTTCATGGTCCCTGTTGATTTTGGTGGTGTTTAGCCCCATTTTCTTTCCAATTGAACAAACTTACCACCAAAAGCATTTCAACTATGACTATCCAATCTTCCTGAATTCTTGCCGTTTCATAAGCTGGTAAGGCGAGATTTAAAGACTTTGCTGTTATTTCTAGTAAGCCGAGGGATTGAGCACTGGTTAAACTCTCCAATTTGTGTTGATTTTCTCAGAAGTGGAAGAATAAAATTTACATTAATGGAATGTATCATTAAATGAATAAGATTCAGAACGTTATTTTATTAAAAAAAACGGTATACTTGCGTTTATCTGCATTTCCGTCCACTTATATGTACATATATTTTACACTCACAAATGCATGCATGTGTGCATGTATCTATATATAAATATAAATATACATTCATATATATGTAGAGAGAGAGAGAGAGAGAGGGGGGGAGCATGCGTAGATGAATAAGGATATATATGTGTGTGTGTTTTAATATGAGAGCGTGTGTGTGGTTGAATAGACAAAATGACACAACAGAAAGCAAGCCATTAAAACGATCGATACAGAAATGGGATAAATATAAAAATAAAACAAAAACCTACCACAAATTAAACTTAAGAGAATGCAATATGTCGTTTGTTGTTGCCTACTATACACGCACACACACACACACACACACACACACACACACACACACACACACACACACACACACACACACACACACACACACACACACACACACACACACACACACACACACACACATATATATATTTATTGTGGTTATTGTTACTGTATACGTTATGAATATTTATTATGGCTATTGCAGTGACATAATGATAATAATAATAATAATAATTAATATTATTATCATTACCATCGACATAATCGTCATCGTCATTATTTTGAGTATTTCTTTGTTCTTTTTTTCTTTCTGTCTTTTTGTCTTTCGTTTTTAATCGATTCTATACTGTTTTCTGTTGATTAATCTCATTCAATATGGGCTTCCTTTGCGTTCGTTCATGCGTATATACGTTAACTACGTTTATTTCACAATCATAACTCATTAATGAGATGATATATCTACGTAACGAACTACGTCATATACATGCATACACATACATACATAAACACACACACGCACGCACACATACACGTACACACAGACATATAAATCTTATTTAAATACACGTATTTATATACACTGTACAGTAAATGATACTCACACACAAACACACACACACAAACGCACCCACACACACACAAACACACACACACACACACACATATATATATATATATATATACAGAGAGAGAGAGAGAGAGACAGAGAGAGAGACAGAGAGAGAGAGAGAGAC
>NC_068981.1:26486202-26490716 GCF_001194135.2 Octopus bimaculoides
ATATATATATATATATATATAAATAATAGAAATATGTTTCAAAAAGTAAATAGGGACTACACGTGGAAAAGAAATGGGGAAAGTAAGTAGAAAAAAAAAGCGAAAATGCACACTGAATATAAAAGCAGCGATAAACAAATACAGTTAGATGAACTGAGGTAGAATTAAGAGGAATTAAATTCATTATTTTGAATTGTCAAAGAGATTCAAAGTCAAACCGGTATCGTCAATTGTTGTTCACTGGCTTTGAATGCACACCGATTATCAAACGGTATCGGGTCTACTAGTTCCTGAGTAAAAAGATTGTGTAAGGGAGGTAAGTAGTTCTGGACGTGGTGCAATTAGGGTCGATATAATACTGTAATATGAATGGTATAAGGAATGTATGGGTGTTAGTGGCATTATTGGTAAGGTTAGTAGTGTTCTGTATTATGTTGTGTTCGTGTTAAGATATTTATTGATGAAAGTTGCTTCTTTATTTATTCTTTTCTGTACTGAGCTGTTCTGTGAACACTGATAGAAGGGGAAACTTAGGAAATTAGGATTAAGGTTCCTAGCACACCTATCTATGTGTTCACTAACCTGTATCTGTCTGTATTGTGAGTGGAGGATTTGTTCTTTGTGAAGAGTGGTTCTTTGGCGGAGTGATATTCCTGTTTGGCCAATATATTGATTACCGTACCCTAAGCAGGTAATGGCGAACTGGATCTAAAAATATTGGTTGCCAAGAGACTAAGGGGGCTCACCCGCAACTACAATGCTACCATTTATTTATTTATTTATTTGTTAAAAGTATTCTTTTCAACTGTCGGTAAATACATCTAGCCTGAAATAATTAATGCATTCTTCTAGGAGTAAATAAAAAATTCTCAAACTTGAAGGGATGGGCCCTTTAGATACTAACATGGGCCCCCATATATGGGTTCTAATGGCGCAGGGGCCCATTTGTCATCGGCAAGCTGGCAACAAGGCCAGTCCGCTACTGGTTGTGATGAAAGGAGATTTGATTCTGTGCTCAACTGTTTGTTTTCCGTTCGAAGATAAATTTTACCTAGCGTCTTGCACAGAAACATTCCAGGTACAGATATTTAAACATATGACTGTCAGGTGTAACAATATCAATACTCTTCTTTAATACGAATAATTTCATATGTGTATATGTTTGTGTGTTTGTGTGCGTGTGTGCGTGCGTGTGTGAGTCTGTGTGCGTGTGTGAATGTATGTATGTTTGTATGTATATATGTATGTATGCATGTATGTATGTATGTATGTATGTATGTATGTATGTATGTACGTAGCGAGTGTGAAAGTGAAGGCACATAGTCAAGTGGTTAGGATGTTGCTTTCACAATCGTAACATCATGGTTTCAATTCCCTCATCAAGCGGTGCGTTATATTCTTAAGCGATGCATTTTATTTCATGTTGCTTCAGTCCACATAACGATACATGAGTAACCCTGAGATTCTACAACATATTTGCCTCTGTTTATGAAGAATGTTGTTGTGACCTCGGTCACTTATACGCTATGGAAACAGGATAACGGGGCTATATAAAACTTAGGGCGTCTTTTTTATGTATGTGTGAGTGCGCATCTATGTGTGTCCGCATGTATGTGTAATATATAGGAATTTACTCATGCAGCAGTTTCAACTTGCTCAGATTAGCGTCGCGGAGCCACTCAGTATTTCAATTTCTGGTGCAAATGTGGGGAATGGCTTCATTGTCGACCATAAAACTGCAATGAGTGAGCTCAAGCGTATTATGAGTGGTCGGAATACAATTTTGTTGTTCTGTAGTAGCAAATGGTGAAAACAACTAAATCAAACTTCGAAGTCATTACCAGAAAATTTCTCGTAAAAGTTAACATAATACACGTAAAGATTAACATAATACACATAGGTGTATTAAGTTAACACAACACACCCATGTGAATATATATTTATTTAGCCATGTTACTTTCATGGGATTACGATGGTTCGTTAATCTTGTAGTGTAAATTTTGGTGCGAAAGAAATAATGGGCACATGTATGCTCGGCATTTGCATAATTTCTTCTATATTGAAATTGATATTACATGAGGAAGGTTGCGAAACGGACATAACCCTAGAGAAGACAAGTGGTTAAATAAATATACATACACCTCTCATGTCAGCTGTCTTTATGTTTTCATATTCTTCTCATGAAATAATTTCATCGCTCCGGATTTTCACTTACGTAGATACAACATTTCTCTTCTTGGTAACTGATTATTATTAAGTAGACTGATGGCCGAGTCTGTAAGAGGAGTTTTCTGTGACAACTGCAAAATTCTCTGAATCCACATCTTATGCTTTTCATTTATCATAGAACTAAATGTATTGGGTGGCACATTAAATAATGTTTAACTGTAATAAAATGTGGTTTTCCTTCTGCAAAACCTCTTTTTATTATTTTTTTTTGTTACAATGCGCACTAAAATTTTATTCAGTAAAACGCTTTTAATTCGGCAACAATTTTTTTTTTCTATTTAGACTTTTTTTTAATAAACGGAAAATGTTTCGTAAGCAAAAAATTTTCGGTAATATGTCTTTACAATTTTGTTTGTAAAATCTATCTTGTGAAAACGTACGCTTATATTTTTGTAGTAAAACCGTTATATGAAAACATCTGATATGTGAAAATATAATTTTGTGCTTCTCTTTCCAAATATATCGATAAAAATTAGAAATATTTAGCTATTATGAAAAGTAAAACTTGTTTTATTCAAATACATACATACATGCATACATACATACATACATACACACATACATACTTGCATGCATACATATATACATACATACATACATACATACATACATACATACACACATAACATAATCGCTGTAATTGATCTATTCATCAATAAAAATAATTCTACTGAAACAGATGTTTTGAGTCTTTAAACTCCATTCGTGTTCCTATTTTATACAAACGCCATCTCCATTCTAGATTTATAGCTTGCATTTGATCGTGAGGAAACGTGTACACACACACACACACACACACACACACACACACATATTCATGTCTATATGTCTGTATCTATATCTGTCTATATATCTAAATTTCTATCCACACACACACGCATACATACATACATACATACATACATACATAATTATATACATACATATATACATACATACATACATACATACATACATACATATGGAGGTTAGTGTGTGTGTATGTGTGTGTGTTAACGCAGGCGTGGCTGTGTAGTGAGAAGTTTGCTTCCCGACCACATGGTTCTGGGTTCCGTCCTACTGCGTGGAACCTTGGCTAAGAGTCTTCTGCTATAGCCTCGATACGTACATACATAATGCATACATACGTGTAAACATACAGATATACGTACATACATACACACATACATACATGCATACATTGATAGTCCCTATATGAGGCGATTTGTGCAATGTTTTTACTCATAGCTTTATACTGCGAGATATATAAGCGGTCGAACAAAAGTATCAGAACTAATGATATTGCCACCGTCATCGTCACTTAGTACGGCATCAGCATTACCGTGCAACTCAGCAGTATGTACTTTTTGTGCTGACCAAAAATAACGTGTGCTTGAGTGGTTTCTACATGGACATATCTGAAGAACGAATGGAGGTGAAAGACCTGAGAAAAGCGCCCGATATAAAGACGAGACGGGCCTCGAAAGAAGTGAAATATGTCTAAATCAAATATGTCCAGAACACATGAAATGAGGCCCATTTTGCTTCGGAACGGTGAAGAATTCACAGGCTTGTGCATCACGTCGACGATCCAGATAGATTTCCTGAACGAACTAGAGTAAGAGTATATAGATGACGTGTTAACTGAAGAGGGAAAATCAGGCGGTATATTCAAATACCGGAATCTTTGAATGCTCTGGCGACCCTGAACTGGAAAATTTTGAACCGCATTTGAAGTGCCTTGATAAGCTTCTTTCAATTTCCTTCTACCAAATCCCTCCTCAAGGTTTTGATCGACCTACTTTCCTTCTACCAAATTCATTCTCAAGGTTTTGATTGACCCAAGGGATGCTTGCCAAATGTGTCACGCAATACACTGAACACAGAACCTTATGGTTGGAATGCAAACTTCTTACCATATGGACATACATGTACTGTATTTATCTGCCAGGCATTCTACGTTGCATCCGATACTCCAGAGACATTGACAACTCGATGCTTCAGAAAACTATTGTGAAACATAAAAGAATTTATTAGAGGAAAAAAAGATTTCTCAAACACGTCAGGTCAATCGATACTTGCCAAGAAATATATATCTACTATTCTGTCGTTTCTTTCTAACTCTTAGCTCGTGTTTCTCTTTGTCACTTCATTCTCTGTTTTCCTTGATATGATATATATGTATGCGCACACATAAACACACATCTCACACACACAAACTCACAAACACACACACAGACTCACACAGACGCACACACATCTCTCTCTATCTCTCTCTCTCTCTCTCTCTCTCTCTCTCTCTCTAT
>NC_068981.1:26490753-26491043 GCF_001194135.2 Octopus bimaculoides
TATATATATATATATATATATATATTTATATTTATATTTATATGTGGATATTTATCTATGGATGCACATATACACATACACACATACATGCATATATGTGTGTAAGTTTGATAGACAGACAGACAGACAGACAGGTAGGTAGGTAGGTAGATAGATAGATAGATAGATAGATAGATAGATAGATAGATAGATAGATAGGTAGATAGATAGATAGATAGATAGATAGATAGATAGATAGATAGATAGATAGATAGATAGATGATAGATAGATAGATAGATAGATAAATAGA
>NC_068981.1:26497402-26503936 GCF_001194135.2 Octopus bimaculoides
AAAGAATATGGCTAGGAACGAGGAAGATATGTTTGAATTTTTGGAAATAAGGCTCTAAATAGAGCTATTTCCGATTTGAAAAATATATGTTCACGAAGTATTTTGTGTTATACACAACTTATACAAAATTTTAAAACAAAATAGGTCTTTTAAGAGGTGAAAAATGCAACTTACATGGGAGCCGATGTGTCTACCGTCCGTCCATGATGATAGATAGATAGAGGTAGATAGATAGATAGATAGATAGATAGATAGATAGGTAGATAGATAGATAGATAGATAGATAGATAGATAGATAAATAGATAGATAGATAATTATTTCTAAATCTCAATCTCTAATATGAAATCTCTCCTGTTTACACTTCGGTTCAGACGCGCGCGCGCCCAAATACATACATAAATACATACATACATACATACATACATACACACATACGCACATAAATATATACATACACACATACATTCATACATACACACATACACACATACATACATACATAATTGATTGATTTACTGATTGTTTCATAATTAACCATCGATATCATTCCATGTTTCCCGCTGAATAGTCAACTGTCGATTGGATATTGATTTTAAATGATATATTATATGAAATTATAAATTATGATCGATTTTGTCACAAATTGGCAAATGCGAAGATGCTTGAAGACATCTTCCATCCCTTTTCACACGACATTTCGGATGTACATGAGTAAAGCGAAAATTTTCCTCGCATGAATGAAAACTTAATTACGTACCCAGATTACCTTGAATTTTCCTTCTATAAACTATTAATACTATTTTGTATCTCTTCAAGTTTTATTAACTTTGGTTAATATTGATTTGTATCAAAAACACAAGGGTGTAAATTTAATAAGGATACCATTCGATTATATAGGCTGTAAAATTTTGCTAGTATTCATTTTATCGATCTCAGAACCATGAAAGTCAATGTCGTTCATAGCGAGATTTGGACTCCGAACATAAAGAGACGTAAATATATATCGCATATGGTTTTCGGCTACTGCTCTCCCGATACTGTTGATCCATTCCTTCTTCGGTAAAATATTGCTTGTCAAATTTTGGCACAAGGCCAGCACTTTCGGGGTAGCAGATAAGTTGATTACATCAGTCCCAGTGTTCAACTGATACTAATTTTAGCATGAAAGGTCGCATTTGAACTCAGAACGTGAAGTCGAAAACACAAACGCCGTTAAGCATGTTTCAGGCACGGTGGCGATTCTGCTAGTTCGCCGTCTTCTTCGGTGAAATATAAAGTAGCAAGTAACAAAGATCAGCGTATACAGCTTGATGTTACAATAATCTAAAAATAAACTACAATAAATGCGAAACTAACTCAACAAAAGTCAAATGTGTACAGTTCCTGCAATGGCCATACGAGAGGGCGTCAACGACAGCAGCAATAAGAGGGAAAGGCTAAGAAATTTTTTATATGTGATCTACTCGAAATGGCAGCTAAATTTCGTTCAAATTATACTCCTATTTTCTTCAAAAATGTAGTTCAAGCGACACTATATCGGACTGTTACGGCTGGAATGCCTTCCTCATAAATTTTCTCGATTTAGGTTGATTTCTTACTAAACAAATATCAACACATTATCAACAGCAGTACACGTATGTGGATGCAGTTCTAACGTACGTATCAATAATATCAATATTCGTACAAGCAGTAACAGCAACGATAAACACAAAACAAAAATGAGAAATGTGTTCGTCAAGATATACGAGCAGGCAAAACCTTAACTCAAGTATGATGCCTTATAAGACAGTAATGTATGTTTCACATAGCTGTTCAGTTATGCAATGAGGCAAGTTCACATGAGCGTAGCGTTTCCTTCATGATCATACGAATTTTCGGTGCGACCAGTTCATAAATGCATTATGCTCGGTATTGTTGTAGACCTGACGTTTCAAAATGTTGTCGGGACACTCTAGTCCAGGGTTGTCAAACATATGGCTCGCAGGCTGGATGCAACCTGTAGTAACGCTTAGTCCATCCTCCAGCACTGTTATTTCTTTAAGAAACTACTATCATTATTATTTTTTAATATTTTGTAACCTGTATATATCGCTCGCATGTGACCGTTGTCAGAACACGACTAGAGTTGTTATTTGCTGTTATTAATCAAATCAGTGCACCTTTGAAAATGTTTCTCTCAAGCAATGTTTGTCTCGAAAAGCTCATGAATCCATAAATTAAAAGATGAGACCTACTTTCCCTTCACCTTGTCTACAAATGACAAGCTAAAATGAAGATTTATGTTTTGTTTTTTTTGTTTTGTTTTTTTCTATGCTTATTCACGCACGCTTTCGTCCGAATGAATTGTACTGATACGTAAGATAATGAAGATTTTGAAATTGAAGGAGTACAAACTTTCAATCAAGCATTTATTTTCTCAAGCTCTGTGTGCATTCATTTGGACAATTGCTGCCTAAGTTAGACTCTTAGTGATAAGACTTAATATATCTAGTGGATGAGTTTCCCCAAACGCCCCTGCATACAAGCATTCCTAACATCTCATAGACCTTCAATAATTTATTACTAATATAGTTGTTGTAGATGATATATATTGACCGCTTTATTTATTTGGGGTTACACTAAAATTATGGGTGTTAAGAATAATTGCCCTTATCCCACCCCTGAAACTTCGTTTATGCTTCAAAGCAGCCCTCCTTGGCGAACGAGTTTGATTTCTTTGCTTGTGTATATCGACGATAATCTTTACGTAAGTCGTGAAATTATAGTTCACGAAGTTTTGGCCGTGTAGTATATCTGACACCTGACAACACTTGTGTACAATTAGATACATGAATGATGACAACTGATTTGATGTTTAATTGCTAACAAACATTAATATCATCGTATTTTACTTTTAAACCATATGTCGCCAATGGGAAATTTGAAAAGTTATGTGATATACATTCATCAAAGGTACCATTTTGCTCTTTCAATTATTTTTGAGAGACAGGATTTATCAATAAGTCATGGGACAATTGAAAGACAAATATCTTTAAAATTATTCCAGATTGTAATTGTCTTTTAGGAGACACTGAAATATGTTTGGATGGGTGAGGTCCCCATTACAAACGAATATTTTCTCGGACTCAAACAATAAAACTTCTCGAAAAACATCCATACATTTTCATTAATTACTATCAATCATCAAGGTAGCATGTCAGAATGCAGTTAATATGAAGGGTTCACTAGAGACTATTCGGGGTAAATTACAGCTACATCAAATGAATATCCACCACATAAATCACATCAGTCTTGAACGGACTACGAAGATGGCTTGTTCGCTTGCTATGAACCATAAGGTGATCATTAATGTATTGACATCTGAAATTACACATTGCACAGTCAGCTTTCTCCACCCGCGAGCATCTTTTCGGTAAAATAATGGAGTATTTTTCTTTATAGCCGAGAGTTGAAATCATGGCATTCTTACATTAATGCATACTTCACAACCCTGTTACCATTATAAATGACCTGGCACTACGCACCAACTAGTAACCTTAATATCGTCGCTTAGTTTACTAAAACTAAAAGTCAAAAACTTTTTCATATTACATTACATTTTATGTGGTGGATAATGTATTTTTAGATACACTGTATGAAAATTAATGTCTGGGTCGTCATGCTAGGAATATTTCGATAGATTTAATAGAATTACTCCGTTGCAAGCGTTAGGAATAAACTTCGTTTCCTTCCTTGCACATGTATTCCCCGCTGACATTGACTTGTCGATATAGAATATCATCATTGTCAGATGGTGATATTTTACACCTGCATTCGTTAAGAGCACTAATTCAACTCGTTTCAGAAAAAGCGTCAGCGAAATGAAAATGTTTCATCAGTAATTTGAAACCGTATCTCTTATTCAGGTCATTCCTAATTTTTATTTGTCACTATAAAATTATCAAATAAATAATTACATGAATTTGTAAAAACAAAAAAAAAAAAGATACTGTAAGTAAAGATAAAAATTATAAAAATGAATCTTTGACAAACCTTGTTAATAAATAAATAAATAAATGGAAAAAAAATCACTAAAAAGTACTAATGCAACAATATCTCCAATGTTCTTTGAAGTTTTCACAATTAAAAATGATAAATTAATTAATTAACGAAATACTTTTATTTTGTTTCTTTCTATTCTTGGATTTTTTCGACATAGTTTCTTTTAATTTTTTGTTCGTTTTATTTTTCTTCCGGTCTTTTGTTTTAATTATTTATATTCATTGCTCCTGCTGTTGTTTGTTGTTGTTGTTGATGATGATGATGATGATGATGATGATGATGATGATGATGATGATGTTCGTCGTGAGGAAAAAGTCAATTGAGTTGAAAGTAATTCTTAAAGATGCACTTTTTTTTTGCAAAACCGAAAATGAAAAATACAAAGACAAATAAAATATATATATATAAATATATATATATATATATATATAATAATAATAATAATAATAATAATAATAATAATAATAATAATAATAATAATAATAATAATAATAATAATAATAATAATAATAATAATAAATATATGTTTTTTTCCATAATCCTTTCATCATAAGTTGAACAATACAATAGCTAACAACAATAACAACAAATATTAATGAAAATAAATATCGGTTTTGGTTTGATCTGACCATCAGCTCTACGTATCATGGTTCAGTACGTGTGAAAGAAACGAACACAAATTTTCTTTCGGTTATTTCCAATCGTTTTTGAAAGTGCAATGCAAAGTTTGTAGTGTAAAAGTGGTACAAATATGATATTGTTATCTTCATATTTGTATAATGAGGCTTGACGGATTAGCACAATCTATACAATATTCGACGAAATGCTTCATGGAGATTACCTCTGGCTAACGTTTCACCTTCAAATTCGTCACGTTGGTTTCGACATTCGTCCAGAAGGACGAAGTCGATAAAATATATACCAGCTGGCAGAATCGTTAGCACACCGGTCAACGTGCTTAGCGGTATTTCGTCCGTCCTTACGTTCTGAGTTCAATTTCCGCCTTTCATCATTTGGGTATCGATAAGAGAAGTACCAGTTGAGCACTTACCTCTGCTAGAAAGTGCTGGCTTTGTGGCAAAACTTTAAAACCAATATATACTCGCTGCATTCGATTGTGAGTGTTATCATTACACTTTAACGTGCATTGCTTCACATGGGTGTCTAGAATGACCAAATCTCAGAGTGTCAACCACTGTAGACAAGCATTCTAACTGGCTGGGCGATTTAGCTTTTATCTACTTAATTATATAACTGTAGAAACTCGGTGATAAGATAGTATGAGCGCGTCTATATTCCAACAGTATCTTTACTCAGTGTTTGCATAGAGGAAACAGCCATCCACTTTCTGCAGCCTTTCAAGTCAATCAAATCTAGTTTAATATAATCCTGAAACAGAAATTCCTAATTCAGTCGATATACAGCCAATAGATTTTTTTCTTTTCTGTTTTGGGTGGGTTGTTTTAAATCACCCAGTCATCATATTCGTATTCACTTGATGGTGACATTTTTTTTTTTTTACTACTAAGAAGCAATTTTATCTCTCACAACAATAAAAAAATTGTAATTGAAAGCATTCGAAATTTCTCTTTATCTCTCCTACTCTTGACCTATCTGTCTTGCTGTCTCTTTGCGTCTTTGTCTTTCTCATTCTTAGTCTCTCCATCATCTTTTCTCATTCTTTTTTTAGCAGGCATTTTGGATATTGGATATATCAATTACGATTTCTTTACCCTTGGAGAATATAATAAACATTCTATAGCGCAAGTTAGGCTGACATGAAGAACGTATTTTTTTTTTAAATTTTAATTTTGCTGAACTGCACACATTTCCATCTCCAATGACTTAAAATTCGTTGGTGTGCATTCAATGAGATATTTTTTTCCTCGTTTATAGCCATTGTGTAGCAATGCTTCATAGAAAATGCATTCAAACAACGTCCCGTTTTGACACTTTATTGTTACTTGCCGCCACCAAACAACTCCCATTCATATAACGCATAGAAGAATCAACAAATCTCTGTTGTTAAAATCCAATGTTTTCATTTGTGTATATTTGCTACTTTACGAAACCAAACATGTATTATTATATATAACAACTAGAAGTCCGTGGATGCTGTCAGTAATAAAAGCTTCAGACATAAATAGATATACGAATTATGTATGTATGTATGTATGTATGTATGTATGTATGTATGCATGTATGTATATATGATGTATGTATGTATGTATGTATGTATTTGAATACACATAAATACACATGCTCGAACATAGATAAGTACATACATAAATACATACCAAATAAACCTACGTACATACACGCATGCGTGCACACACACACATATGCATACATGCATACATATATGCAGAAGAAAGAAACTAGAAAGTGATTATATATAGTTGCAATAATCCAGCTAAATGAAATGCAAAGATGATAAGATTTTATGGAAACGAAGAACAATTTGTGTGTGTGTATGTGTAGGCATGTATATA
>NC_068981.1:26504149-26511370 GCF_001194135.2 Octopus bimaculoides
ATATATATATATATATGAGATTTGGTATTACATGGTATGATTTGTTATGATATGATATGATATGATATGATATGATATGATATGATATGGCATGATATCAACACAACATTTAGATTCACATTCGGGTATGGTGCAGGCGAGTAGTTGTCGGAATTAGCATGTAGAAAGGACATTAAGGAACAACTTTGAAATGAGCAACTCCTTGCAATCGCAAAAAAAAAAAAATGATTTGCAAGTTTCACTATGCTAATCTAATCCATGTACTGACGTTCCACAGATTACCAATACGCTCCTAAAGCCTGTGATAATCACTGGCAGCGAGAGCTGTTCTGTGATATCTCGGAGTTGCTACTTAAGAAATTGTTTGAAGGCAGTAAATGTATGATGGCAGACTGAATTGCGTTTCGGCAGCTGCATCAGCGCCAGCGTAGTTTTCTCTGCAACATCCACTTTGC
The DNA here is from genome assembly GCF_001194135.2 of Octopus bimaculoides. Classification (NCBI taxonomy): domain Eukaryota; kingdom Metazoa; phylum Mollusca; class Cephalopoda; order Octopoda; family Octopodidae; genus Octopus; species Octopus bimaculoides. The sequence continues at coordinate 26,504,605 of NC_068981.1, forward strand.
CCACACTGCATTAGTAAATGACTAGAAAAAGTGCTTCGAATGTAGCCTGTCTGAGTCTCCCTAGTGGATTTCTTCATTCGGATGCGTCCCTTTTATGCGGCCGAAATAATTTTTCAATGTTATGATGTTCTGACGCTTATGAATGAGTTGAATAACCTTCGGCGAACGACAGGCGGCAGTCGTTTCTAGAGAATGAAACGCTTAAAGACGAACATTCATTGTAGCCATTGACGAGACAAATCTAATCGATGAGAGACAACAGAAGGTATATGGCGACACATATACTTTCGTTTTGAGAATAATTCCTTCAGCAGAATGTCACTTACATGTTCTCCTTGACAGGCTACTGAAGTACCAACTGGCATCTATGAAATATTTATTATCGTGAGTTTATAGTTTGATGGTTTTGTCAGGTACCTGATAGATATCAGGCTAATACTCCCACACTTGTTGCAGATATGAAATCAAAGAGGATTTTTATACTAGATTAGACTGCGTCCTCTCCGGAATGCGTAAATAAGATAAAGTCATTTGAAGGGTGACTTCGCAGCCAGAGATGGCAAAGGCCTAAACTTCTGAATGACACAAATGCAAGGGTATGACGATGGAAAAGCTGACTCAAATTACGTCCCTGCTTTAAATTAAATATGAAAGATATGACTTTGCAATTACCAACTCAATATTCTCACAAGCAAACAATTAGAGTATTGTTGATAACACCCACGATCAAAGCAGGAAGCACCTTAATGAATCAATTTAAAGAATCCGCGATCACATGGGTGTACATTTAATAGGTGTCACTGACAGTCACTTATCGGGCCAACGAAGCACTGATAAATGCGATGTAATGTGCAAATTAAACAAGCTCTAAAGTGACGTCGACACCGGAAATGATACCAGTGGAATGTCACACTGAGTTTCAGACTCTAAAAAAATGAGAACGGTAGAACAACTTCATCAGTGTCTACTCGATATATTATCACCCATCTACCTTAACAATATGACAATGTTGAAACATATTACTCTTTTAAGGTAGACATCTAAGCAGCTTATGAAGAATTTCTGCGTTTTACCTCAGAGATACATTACGATGAGTTGACAAAATCAATGACCAAATCAGCAGCTGTTTGAAGGAATGGGAGCATCTTTCCATGCCAACCAAAATATGAGGAATCTCGAATACAAATGAAAAGCCTTCTGCAAAGGGAAACCTGCATTTCAGAAACAGACACGCACACAGGACGAATAAATTATGACAAGAGGTATTTCTTCTGTGCTGTTAAAGTATTATATAGTCTTACTACAACAGATCTAACAATTCTCATATCTAAAGATGGTACACAATTTATAACTGAAGGCAAGCAGCTATTAACTGATGGAATTATTATTTCGAAGACTTGTTTAATCGCGACGGTAAAACCAAGGAAATATTTATAGATTATATTGCACAAAGACTAAATATGAGCAACTTAGCTCGCCACCTGATATCGCATAAATCAAAACCTCAACCTGATCGCTAAAAAAATAAGCTGCGCGGATCTGACGATATTCTGTTTGTGATATGTTAAGTCTTGATATGAAGTATTGCAAATAAAGGATCACCTGATTTTCTTGCTAATCTGGACGTGAAAAGAAATATAAAGACAACTTAGACAGGTACACATTTTCTTCATCAAGAAGGGTGACTAATTAAAGTGTGGCAACAAGAGAAGAAACTTGCTGGAATAAATGTCGCTAGAATCCTACTTAACTGGCTAAACCTACTATCGGAAATTCACCTACTCAAATTTCGACATAGTTTCGAACTTCCAAGGGTAGTATTAATTAGAAATTCTGTGCATGCCAGTTAGAGGGGGACATGCCGTAAGCAGCATGCTCCGCTATACAAGACTGAAGGCATAATTGCAATCAATGCATAAATGGTGGCGTTCTATAAAAGTGTAAAAGAATTTGGTAAAGTATAAAAATTCATCGCAATTACGCTGCCTCTACAACACAATAAAAAATTCTTCTCGTCCAACATCAAGATATTCAACATTTTTGGAATAGTATATTGCATTTCTTTCACATTTTCCGATTACAAAACTTAATATTTAGCGTTTCTGCCCGAATAAGCACCAGCTACTTTGTCTTATTCGGAGGCACACTGATACGTGTGTCTGTGCGTGAGTGCGTGAATGCATATGTAAATATATGCACAAATCCATATGCGTTTGTATATGTGTGTACATGCGTGCTTGTTTGCGTGAGTGTATGTATGTATTATGATATATGTATGTATATTAAATATGTATGCAATGCATAAACACATATATATGTATGCGTATACATATATATGGTGTGTATGCGTGTGTGTGTGTGTATGTGTGTGTGTGTGTGTGTGTGTGTGTGTGTGTGTGTGTGTGTGTGTGTGTGTCTGTTGTTATACTTCTGTAATTTGGCATCTATATGTATGTAATTTGGTTTTAAGCTAATCTTCTGTCTGCAATTCATGTTAATAAATTTTTGCAAATTGTTTTCAATTTAATCCTTTCTGTTCCTTTGGAATAAAAATAAAAAGGCATAAATCTTTAAATATGAACTTAATGAGATAAATTTTCAATAATCAATTTTTGTGAGGGGAAATAATCGAATATTAATGTTTAAAGTTAATAAAATGAAATAGCAAACTGTTCATTTTTATCGAATCCTAATTCATATTTCTGGAAAATGAATATGAGAAATAAATGCAAGCAAAACAAGAAACTATAATTGGAATTTATATAAGAAGAAAAGGAAATTATTTTGCAATTTTGCACATAGCAGCCTATTCTCTTCATTGTTTACTTTTTTTTGTACAATTTTAGCGAATATTAATAATTTATTTGCCAAATAATAATTTCAGTTTCGTCTTTATGCAAAGAAAATAACCCGTTAAATTTCAGCTGATTTCCTTAATTAATATGATTGGTTTTTTAAAAAACATATAAATTTAAAGACAAAGTAATATGAAAATATAAAAATATCGATTTCAATATTTTTGACAAGGTACTGGACTTTGAGAGAAACTCGATTAAAAACTCACACCTTCAAAAGAGATAGAGAAAACACAGAAACCATGTATAGGAGCGTTAATTCTGTCTCTGACAGTGTTTATTTTTATATGAGAGTGGAATACAAAAGAATTAGCCCAAACACTCTATCATGCATGCGCTGATATGGACGTGTCCCCTGTCTCCCGCTAGATCATCCTATCAGAGCTTTACTCTCATTCGACGCAGTGGCTGTGGCCTGGAAGAGGCCTCGTGGTTGGCCCCACACCAGATGGCTAGACATGATTGAGGAAGGTCTCCAGAAGCTCGACGTTATCTTGGAGGATGCAGAGGGGTTGGCAAGGGACAGCCAGCGATGAAGAGCAACGGTCGGCTCTACGAATACTGACGCCTCTGGGACCACTAACTTGGATTGACCCCAGCCCCATCAGGCAAGAGCCTGAAGCCACGAGTCAATCAGACTCTATCATGGATTAGCGATGAATTTTGTTTTTTATTAGCCCCCAAATAGGCCTGATTCTGTAGATCTATTATCATTGAAACAACATTCCCTCGTGTATCTTTATTTTCTTCTGATGTAGTTTATCAGTATCTACATTACTGAATGTTTCCAATTTTACGACAGACAGTGGGGTGTAATTTGAGGGTGTAATTTGTTAGAAACCAGCTTCTTCAAAGGAAGGATTTAAATAATCGAAAACAGGCAGACTGGAAGACAGACAGACAGACAGACAGACAGATAGACAGATAGACACACACACACACACACACACACACACACACACACACACACACACACACACACACACACACACACACACACACACACACACACACACACACACACACACACACACTCAAATGCACACACAACACAGACATATTTTTTTTCGGAGGGAGAATTACTACTGGCTCTAATGGAACATCCAAACGCCCATTTGAAGACAGACAGACAGACAGACAGACACACACACACACATGCACGCACAAAAAATACACATGTGAGTTTAAGAAATATTCCTTTGATATATTTCCGCTTTCTGAAACTTGTCTCTCTGGTGAAGGTCAAGTAAATGAACCTACTTATGGATATACTATCTTTTGGAGATGCCTAGCTAAAGGTCAGCGTAGAAAGTCTAGTGTTGGGTTTGCTCTCAACAATTCATTAGTATCCTTCACTGCAGAGCTTCCAAGTGGTATATCTGAACGAACCATAGCATGCCGTATTAAACTGACAAAAGGTAGGTTTCTTACCGTTGTCAGTATTTATGCACCAACAATGTCCCATTCTGACGAAACTGTAGGACAGTTTTATGATGACCTAGCACAATTATTGAGGAAAGTATCAATTCCTGACAAGCTGGTCATATTGGGAAATTTCAACACAGGAGTTGGAACGGACTACGTTTCATGGTCTGTTTTAGGTCGACATGGGATTGGAAAAGGTAATAAAAATGGAGTAGCTCTTTAGACGTTTTGTACGGAGAATAAACTGATTGTCACCAACACTGTTTAAGCAGAAAAATAAAAATAAAACCACCTGAATGCACTCAAGATCTAAGTAATGGCATCTCATAGATTTTATTCTGACCATAGAACGTGGTATGAAAGACGTTTCTAGCGTTCTGGCCATGAGAGGAGCAGAGAGCTGGACTCATCATCATCTAGTGCGTGAGAAAATAAATTTTTCGATAATGCCTTAATATCGACAGTCTTGTCCTAAGGTGCCCAAAAAGTTAAATGATGCAAACTTTAAACTATCAAGCAACTTGCAAAGATTCTTCGATGCTATACAAAGTATCAACCTTGACCCAAACAATCTATGGGAAGATTTCAAAACAAAAATATTTCAGGCTGCAAGTTCGTCGTTGGGAGTCAAATCACGTAAATCCAGTGACTGATTCTCAGATAGATCAGCAGAAATTCATGATCTACTTTTAGAAAAACAAAACTAAAGCAATACACTTCTTTTCTTTCTCAGTCCTTGAACCCTAACTCAAACGAACCATACAGAAAGCTGAAAGGGAAAGTGCAGACTTCTCTAATGAAGATTAAACAGGAATGGTGGAATGATAGAGCACAAGAAGCGGCTGATAGAAATGATGCTAAGGGTTTGTACTCTTATGTTAAGGAGCGAAATGACCCAAAATCTTCTTCAATAGCTCTAGTGAGAACAGAAAGTGGACGTTTGCTTCTGACTGACACAGCTTCTATTTATAAGCACTGGGTAGACCATTTTTCTGCACTCTTGAATAGACCATCATCCGCTGACATGAGGATGATAGAAAAATTCGAACACTCTCCAGTTATAGAAGAAATAACATTTGAACCAACTCTGAATGACATTTATTTAGCTGTGAATAAACTGAATAACAATATGTCTCCAGGGTCTGATGGAATCTGTGCAGAAGTCTTGAAATATGGGGGTGGCAAAAAAATGTTAGAACTCTTATATTAATTTGTCATTGTTGGAAAACTGAGAAAGAGTCTTAAAACTGGATTGATACCATTTTAGTTGTCTTGTATAAATCGGGGCCAAAGGATCTGTGTGGCAATTTTCGTAGGATTTCGCTTTTGTTTGTGATTTGAAAGGTACTTGCTCGCATTTTGTTAGAACGTTTAAATACCTTCATAGTTCCAAATGGTGAGCTTGCAGAGAGGAAACGCTATCGGCGTAAACCTAAAAAAAGTTTTTTTAAGGGCGGCATAAGGACTACTATGAAGTCACTTGGAATGGATCCAGAGGACATAGAAACCCTGGCTTTGGATAGAGCTAGATGGTGAACAAAAGTGTGGAGTAGAGTGAAAGCGTTTGAAGAGGCCAGGATAACACATGCAAGACTCAAAAGAGATTTAAGGAAGAATGTTACGATCGAAAAATTGAATCACAATGTATTTTTGTGTGCACAGTTTGTGACAGACCATGCCTTTCTTTTGCTGAGCTCAAATCTCATTTGCGAAGCCGTGGAAAGCAAACCTCCACTAACATTTCTGCCTATATGTCTGCGCACATCTTTGAATGCAATGTCTGCCAGGAGATTTGCAAATTTAACGGAAGCCTCAAAAGACATTTTAAAATCCACAAAGGTCAGAACTTTGCTGCTCTTTGTAGTTCAAATCGTATAAGCAATCTATATGGATGTCTTTTCAGAACATTGTCTGCTTTAGAAAACCACATCAGATGCCATGATGGTTCTAAGGTGTAGGTACAGGGGATGGTCAAACTCTCCATATGTATGTATGTATGTATGTATGTATGTATGTATGTATGTATGCATGTATGTATGTATGCATGCATGTATGTATGTATGTATGTATGTATGAATATATTGTGCCAATGGATCAATGTTAACCTGGTGTTAAGTAACAGTATAGCAACCACAGCAGCAGTAGTAACGACGGCAACAACAGCATCTGCAGCAGCAACAATAATGCATCCATTCATACACATATATGTACATACATAGATATACATACAAGCATACTGATTGATAATGAAAATAGCTTATCCTAAACCTTTGTTTGACTTCCTAAACTTTTGTGACCTAATGTAAATCTGATAGCTGTAACGGAATTCTTGTTCATACGTAAACATACACACTCACATACACACCATAAATCCATTATATATATATATGTGTGTGCGTGTGCGTGTGTGTGTGAATGTGTGTGTGTGTGTGCGTGAGTGTGCGTGTGTGTGCGTGTGTGTTTTTCCCTTGTTAACAATATATATA
>NC_068981.1:26511380-26512460 GCF_001194135.2 Octopus bimaculoides
TACATATATATATATATTGTTAACAAGGGAAAAACACACACACATATATATATATGCGTGTTAGAGAGATAGATAGATAGATAGATAGATATGTCTGTCTGTATATTTAAATATGAATACATATAACAGTATTTGATTAAAGTTACGATGTCTAACATTTGTTGTCTGTATATATGTGCAAACATAGAACAGCGTTAACTGACATATTTTGTCTGTGAGAAACTTCTCTTAAGAGACTTTGTGTTTTAAAAACAAAGAGCTTGCTCAGATTATCGACGGCGAGCGTCTAAAACAAAATATTTCAGGGAGCACCGTTCTATATTTGTATATACATCGTAAATGTGATTTACACATAGTTATTTATATCTTTTATCTTTCACTTACGTCAGTCATTGCACTGCGGCCATGCTGGAGTACCGCCTTCAAGAGCTTTAGTTGTACGTATTGATACCAGTAATATTTTTTTTTTTTTTTTTTTTTACAGCCTGGTACTTATTCTGTCGGTCGCATTCTCCGAACCGCTAATTTATGAGGACTTCAACAAACCAACACTTGTTGCCAAGCGGTGGTGCAGTGTCAAGCAAAAAAACACACACACACACATACCCACACACACACACACATACACACACATACACACACACACACACACACACGCATACACACACACACACACACACAACTGATGGCCAGCTGGCCTAGTAGTTATGGTGTTGCACTCATATTCGCGAGATCGTGGTTTCACTTCTTCGACCGGGTGGTACGTTGCTTTCTTGACCATCATTCAGTTACCATCTAACAGATCCACTCACAAAGGCCTGGTTGGGACGGGGACTAGAATAAAACTATATTGTAGGGATGCAAACCTCTTAGCACGCTGCCACGCCTGCATCTCTGTACATTGCTTACCAACCACATGGTTCCGGGTTCAGTCCCACTGCGTGGCACCTTGGGCAAGTGTCTTGTACTATAGCCTCGGGCCGACCAAAGCCTTTTGAGTGGATTTGGTAGACGGAAACTGAAAGAAGCCCGTCGTATATATGTATATATGTATATATATATATATATATATATATATAT
>NC_068981.1:26512580-26514017 GCF_001194135.2 Octopus bimaculoides
TGTGTGTGTGTGTGTTTGTGTGTCTGTGTTTGTCCCCCCACCATCGCTTGACAACCGATGCTGGTGTGTTTACGTCCCCGTAACTTAGCGGTTCGGCAAAAAGAGACCGACAGAATAAGTACTAGGCTTACAAAGAATAAGTCCCGGGGTCGATTTGCTCGACTAAAGGCGGTGCTCCAGCATGGCCGCAGTCAAATGACTGAAACAAGTAAAAGAGTAAAAGAGTATAAAAGACATACATACATACATACATACATAGAAACGTACGTACATACATACATACATACATACATACATACATACATACACACATACATCCATACATACAAACGAACGTAGATACATACGTACGTACGTTCGTACATATATACATTCATATATATGTACATACATACGTACATACATACATACATTCATATAAATGTACATACATACATACATATATACGTACGTACGTATATACATACATACATACATTCATATATACGTACGTACATACATACATATTACGTACGTATGTATGTGCATACATACATATATATATATATATATATATATATATATATACGTCCACCCATACATTCATACGTACGTACATATATACTTACGTACGCACGTGCGTACATACATACATGCATACATACGTACGTAGATACATACATACAAACGTATCTATCTATCTACCTACCTACCTGTCTGTCTGTCTATCTATCTATCTAAGGCGGGTAAAATTCCCGATACCTATGGACGAATTTTCTCCTGAGGTCTTTGTCCCTCATCATCGCTGATGATGCATTAGGTTATGTGCCAACAAATTTGCACTAAAACCTAGAAATACTTGGTTTTACGGAGAGAATAAAACAAAAGAAACTGATGCAGATTCTCCAAATCTAATCTATTAGTGGTACAAGTGAAGATTTATAATACATTCTAAAAATTCTTCATCTGAGATTCTTAAGCGAACAGAAGCACACACTTGGCTGTATGCATCGACACTTCAACCAACAGAATAACTTAACCAAATATTTACAAACATGGGGAACTCTCTTAACTCAAAATGTCTTGCCGCTTTGTTAGCGATCGGCTTGAACTCTCTTAAGAACTTAAATTGAAGTCAAAGAAAAAAATCATACATACATGCATGCCTACACACATACATATATACATATACATATATATATATATAAATACACACACATATGAGTGTGTGTGTTTGTGTATATGTGTGTGCGTGCCTTAATTCTTCGAAACGCCGGGGTTTTAATGGTGGCAGCTGATGAAGGAGATGTTTCTATGTGGCCTGCTTGTTTGTTGCACCTTGTTTACCATTTTGTCCATGTTCTTTTGTCACGTCATGTACCCAGTTATGTATCTATATGTACATGTGGATGAAGGTATATACATACATGTACATATATATGCATATACTCATATATT
>NC_068981.1:26514427-26516110 GCF_001194135.2 Octopus bimaculoides
GTGGTGGTGGTGGTGGTGATGGTGGTGATAGAGGGGATGACGACGGCGGCATCTTTTACAGCCTTGTGCAACCTGGATGTTGTTATCTATGGTGATCTCTTTCAGAGTTGATGCCTGTTGTATAGGTTAATGTTACAATAAACGTTATAGATTCTTCCTACTGGTTACTTTCTTCATATCTTCTCAACCCGACCTTAGATTTCAAACATATATAATTGAAAGGAATCCCCACTTTCTCTCTCACCTTCTCTCTCTCTCTCAGCCTCTCCCCCCTCTCTCTCGCTCTCTCTTTCACTTACTCTCACTTTGTTTTCCTTCATTTTATTTCCTTTCCCGTCTGTTTTCTTTACCTCTTTCTCTTTCTTATACCCTTTCATTCATTACTATCTTTCTTTCTCCTTTTCCCTTTTGTTTTGCTTTCTACCTCAATTCATCCATCCAATCAGTTACGATGTGTTTCGCTTTTCCACTAATTTCTATGAAGCATTCAATGTTTATATAGTGACGTAGACAAAGAAGGAAGTTCAGATACTTTTTAAGAAATGGTCAGCCGAACAAAATCAAACGAAAGCTTAAAATAGAACGAAACGAAAAGGAAAAAAAAAAAAAAAAAAAAGAAGTGACGGAAAAAAATGTCATTGGAATTCAGCTCAGCCATAAGATTATTCCGAATTGATATGATAAGCAATATTTGAATTTCTTTTCTTTGTTTATTCCCTATATTTTTCTATTTCTATACCATTCGTATTTCTTTTTTCTTTTCACATTATTGAAAAATGTCAAGATCAAAGCGTAAACGGAGAGCTTGTTTGAAAGCGTACTGGTGTCTCGGATTGGTTTTACTATGTTTCAAGAAATTATTCATGTTTCTCTTTTCCCACGTTGGTTTAACGGGTTGCGTGGTTGGGTACAGCATTCTGGGTGGATGGATATTTCGAGGATTGGAAGGTAACCATGAACGAGATATTAGAAAACAAGCCGAGAAAATGAGGGAAAAATATACATTGAAGTTACTAAAGTTTTCAGAAAATGATGACAGTTTATCTGAAAACGATTTTGAAAATATTACTATTTTAGTTAAGGAATTTGAAGAAGAAATTGTGCACTTTACAGAATCAACTGGATGGAATGGACTCGATAGTGACAGTGAACTTCAGTGGTCATTTGCTGGTTCTCTGCTATTTTCTGTAACAGTAATTACTACTATAGGTAAGTAAATTCGATGTTTCTTTATTTCTTATTGTTTTTTGGTATTTTGTATTTTTCTTTGTGTGTGTGGTTTATGTCACTTGTAAATATAATGTTTCAAAACGTTTTAAAAATTGTCATTATGCGTGTATATATATATGTATATATATATGGGAGAATATACAAAAAATAACAACAGACGAGGACAGGTGGTGTAAATAACAAAAGTATATATTAGTATGACGCTCGGGAATACGGAAAGTCTTTGACGTTTCGAGCTACGCTCTTCAACAGAAAGAATACGGAGACAAGGAGAAAAACACGGAGAAAAAGGATGATAAAGGAGGTTTACAAAAGTGGAAAAGTTCAAAAGTTTTTTAGACGTCGTGGTATATTGAAGCGATTTCCAATCAGAAGATGGGTCCAGTGTAAATCCGTGGGTAGGAGAGGTGCAGCCGGAGGGTATAAAGTTCAGAATCAAACAGTCCAGATCCA
>NC_068981.1:26516546-26517343 GCF_001194135.2 Octopus bimaculoides
TATATATATATATATATATATATATATATATATATATATATATATAATGATGTAAGTGTATATATACATATATGTATATATAAACACACACATACACACACACACACATATATATATATATATAAAGAGGGAGAGATAGACAGAGACAGAGAGATACATACATATATACATACATATAAACACACAGATATACATATGTATGCCTGTGTGCGTATGTGTATATGTGATGACCTTCAATATAGTATAGTGTATAGTAACACCATCAAACGTTAGATAACATTTAAAGAAGATAAATAACATGCCACGCGTGCATTATGTATCTAAAAAAGATACGAATTCCCTATTGGATGCTTTATTTATTTGGAACATAGATGTTCTTAGCGCAATAACTTTTGGAGATTTAATTTAGCCTAGCTTAGTTTTCTTGTATTCCATGAATATATTATTATTACTATTATTATCATTATTATTATTATGATTATCATTATTATTATTATTATTATTATTATTATTATTATTATTATTATTATTATTATTATTATTATTATTATTATTATTTTATGTTTGATTTTTGTTTTGCATTTGTACAAGTTGGATCCAAGTCTCACACAGAGACCTCAAGAGACAACAAGTTAGAAGTTCATGTAGATGTTATGCCTAGGGTACCATATATTTGGATTTGTACAGTTTTGTTCAAGTGAATGTTTAAGAAACCATAAGAAAATTATGTTTGCTTTAAAATTTGAGATCACATAGACAGTATTTTACGTAGGATATGGGCAGTTCCCATGAGCACT
>NC_068981.1:26517809-26525890 GCF_001194135.2 Octopus bimaculoides
GTGTTCCCACCAGTTTTTATTATTATTATTATTATTATTATTATTATTATTATTATTATTATTATTATTATTATTATTATTATTATTATTATTATTATTATTATTATTACTGAGTGTGAGAGCAGTGCATGCCATAAAAGTGACACTGGGGGTCAAACATACGAAGTATACCCACCATGACTATCCGTCTGATAAAGGTACACCAGGCACATGCATCACAACCATATGTACCTGACATTTTGGTCTGATATCAAGCTAAACACCGCATGACCTTTCAGGTGGGGCCTAGTTAGAATTTTCTTCAGGTTGAGAAGCGCATCCCACACAAAAAGTCCCTGAATAAGGTTTGTTTCAGGATATTGAACGAAATACCTATGCTTCCAGAGGTGAATTATTCAAATTCCAAAGAATTCCTCTCAACACATAGCTATGATGCTTCCCCGCTGCTTCTGCACGTGATCAGAGATGCACATATAGTCAGCCACTAAGGAACATGCTCAACTCGTTAAAGTCAAACAACTGACAAGCAAATCTGTGGTATTGAGCAGAATATTTGCTGTAGCCCATCGTTTTATACCAAGACAAACCAATGTACATAATAACACTTCCAATCCATTAATATCAGAAGCCATGAGAGCCACTGCCTGGTACTGCATCTGGGCATATTTATTATTATTATTATTATTATTATTATTATTATTATTATTATTAATAATAATAATAATAATAATAATAATAATAATAATAATAATAAGAAGAAGAAGAAGAAGAAGAAGAAGAAGAAGAAGAAGAAGAAGAAGAAGAAGAAGAAGAAGAAGAAGAAGAAGAAGAAGAAGAAGAAGAATATTATCATTATTATTGTTACTATCATTATTATTATTATTATTATTATTATTATTATTATTATTATATGAAAACTCAGCTTATTTTGCTGGGTATGATGGAAAGAGTCGGCTGTCCACAGCCATCAGATTAAGCTGACATTTGTTTACTGGTTATGCTTCAAGAACCCTATGAAGAATTCTTGCAGTTCCAAGCAATGCTGATTTTTGGAGGTATCTCTACCTTCACACATGTACCAACCTTTTTCAGCCATGTTGGTAGTTGAGTGCTGATACTTCCAAGTGCACCAGTTATTGTTGGTATCACGTCTACTCTCCTCATTGTCTATAACCTTCGTATTTCCCACTTCAAATCGCCATAGTTGTTTATTTATTCTTCTTCTTTCACATTGATGCTGTTGTCATCGGGGCATGCTATGCCGATTATCTACATGTTCTTTCTTTTTATTCACCACAACAATGTCTGGTTTCCGATATCTTGTCAGGTGATCGAACTGGATCATTGCATCCCACAGGATTTTGCAATTCTCATTTTTGGTGACTCCTTCTTGGGTTTTCTCATACCACGTCTTTGCTTTTGTAGGCCGAGATTTTCAGAGAGCTCCCAATGGATCATTCTTGCCACGTTGTCATAGCGTCTTTTGAATTTACGTTGTGTCAATTTCGGGAACTCACCTCTCACCACATATTCTGCGTTTGTCGCTATCGGTAGTGTTGTTTATTCTGCACTTCACATAACTAACCCTTAACGTTTGTTCTTGAGCTGCGCATATGAATGCTTCTGTCTTTTTCTTCAAGTCACTCCTCCTCATCCATAGCTACAGGTCCTCTGTATCCGTTTTGGTGTTCACATCTCTTGCAAACTGACCGTTTTTTTTTTTTGCTTCCATACTTTTTGTTATCATCATCATCATCATCATCATCATCATCATCATTGAGTGAGAGAACAGCGCATGCCATCAAAATAACACTGAGAGTCACATATACGAGGTCCAATATATCTATCGTAACTACCCGATGGGTAATCATGCTGGGCACATGCATCACAGCCACATGCATCACTTGCATATGTGCGTGACATTGTGATCTCATATCAAGATAAACAGTGCATTACCTTGCAGGTAGGGGCACACTTAGAATTTTCTTCAGGTCGAGTAGCCCAACATGTACGTGATAAGACTTCCAATCAGTTCAGATCAGAAACCACGAGAGCCTGTATCTGGTATTGCTGTTACCATTTAGACAGCAAGCTAACAGAATCGTTAGCGCGCGTTCTACGCTTAAATCCTGCGAAAGTCAGCTTCACCTTTTTATCTTTTCGGTGTCGATAAAATGAGTAACGGTCAGTCACTGGCAACAATATAATCGACTAGCTCCACTACCACTAAATTTCAGGCAGTATGGCTATATTACAAATATTTCTAATCATTAATTAGAAATAGCATTCAGTATGAACCTTCTTGCTCTAATTGATCTTATTTCTCAACAGGTCTTTTTCTTTTTTCTTATGTACATGAACTTCTTTATTGTAACCTTCGTTGCTCTAACTTACTTGTTCTCAACTCACTTCCGCTAAACTTTCTTACTCTAACTTTCCCCACACTAAAGTTCCTTGCTCTAAAATTATTTATTATGAACTTCCTTATTCTGTCCATGCTTGCACTAAACATGTTCATTTTAACCTTCTCTTCTCTTATCTTCCCTATTCTAACCAAGTTAGCTATTTGTGTTGATGTATCATTCTTGACTTTGTTTTTTCCTTTCTTACGATAATCAACCCATAATAATTCTAAACTCTAATCTTTCTTGCTCCATGTTGTTATATTTAAATTGGACATTGTTTGTGATATTATTAATCCGTCTGGAATAATTGATACTTTGTTTTAGAGATCATAATTAAAATTGTTGATGCAGACTGTTCACAGTAATATCCTGTCTAGTTCTTTATCATTTAATTTTCTCAATTCGTTTAATCATCTTCTCATGATATTGAGACTCTTATATACGCAGTATATCAAAAGAATTCAATTTCACCTCATTATCGTCAGTTAATACTTATTTACGTACATAAGGCGGTGAGCTAGCAGAATCGTTAACAAGCCGGGCAAAATGCTTAGCGGCATTCCGTCTGTCTGCTCATTCTGAGTTCAAATTCCGCCGAGGTCGACTGTGCCTTTCAGCCTTTCGATGTCGATAAAACAAGTACCAGCTGAGCAGTGGTGTCGATGTATTCGGCTACCCCCACCGCCACCCGAACTTGATGGTCTTTTACCAAAATTAGAAATCAATGTCTATTCATGATTTGTTATTATAAAATGAAATTTCTATGAAGAATATGAGTACCAAGCCATAATAATCTCTGACTGGTATCACAGCATTCGGGAATATATTTATATTGACCTCATAAACAGTAGACAGCTATTTATTTCATCAACCCTGGTAAATGAAATATGGTAAGTCGATCGTTAACAGACGTATTGAAATATCATTTTGCATTTGGAACGATGGTCAACGGATTCTGCCATTATAGCCTAATGTTTCATCTTATCTTTTACGTGTGCCAGTCATTGGGCAACATCTTGAAGGGTTTAGTTGAACGAATCGGCTCTAGAACTTACTTTTTAAACAGTGATAATTATTCTATAGATCACTTTTGCCGAACTCGTAGGTTATGGTGACATAAAGAAACACCGGTTTTCAAGTGGTAGAGGAGGACAAAGATGAAAATAACCATACACACACACACACACACTTGTCCATAGTTCAAATTTATAGAAAGTCAAAGACGAAGACATCTGTAAGAAGTACAAGCAGATATTGTTTGGCGCAATACAGAAAGGAATAAGAGGAAACAGAGAAAATGAAAAACAAAAACGTGTTGAATTCAGTGGTCCAACATAGTGAATCGTGTGTGTGTATTCACGTCCGGTTTCTTTCAGTTTTCGTAGACCAACTCTACTCACAAGTCTTTGGTCGGCTCAAGGCTAAAACAGATGACGTTTACGATGTCCAATGTGTCCTTTCCACATGAAAGTGATTCCACTCTTTGTTTTCACCTTCGAGATATTGTAAATATTGTTAAAATAATATTGGCTAAATCAAATTTTACTAATATTATAAATTCATTAAAACAAAGCCCTTAACGTTATTTTTCCTAAATTAAAATTAGAAATCCTGTTTTACGGATGTTGATTTCAAAATTTTGTTATGAATACTTCCTATTCAGGATTTTAAATAATCCTTGTTTACTGGGATCAGTTATTTCCTATCCTATCTGTGACATTTCTAAATTATATTGCCTACTTCAGATTTTAGCATATACTGAATTGCATTAGAAAAAAGACTACACTATTATTCTACCAAACATAATTTTCCTCTTATCTGTTAGCTACAGGTTTCTTTGCTTGTTTTGTACTTTTGACGATCAAACGATTTAAAATTTTGAACTTTGAATGCTTTTAAGCTATATATCTCAATGGCGATCTGCTTTAAAACTCCGGTCAGATTAAATGTTGCTGCTGTAGTTCTAGCTGATTTTTGCTGTCTGTGATGGTGGTAGTGGTGGAGGCGGTTCTTTCCTCCTTAGACTTGGTTCATAAAAATACGTCGTAGCATGGCAATCACGTCATGATACATATATGCGCGAGAGCACGCCCACACATACAGACATATCTGTAGATAAATGAAATAGAAATATTGATAAATAGCTAGAATACATACATACAAACATACATACATACATGCATGCATACATACACGCATAATACATACATACATACATACATATAGGTGTTTAAATGCATGTATGAATGCATATATATGTGTGCGTGTGTATATGTGTGTTTGCGAGCGCACGTGTGTGTAGGCGCAAGCGTGGCTATGTGGTAAGACGCTTACTTCCCAACCATATGGTTCCGGGTTCAATCCCATTACATAGCACCTTGAGTAAGTATCTCCTATAATAGCTAATCTTACCTTAATAAATTTGAGGATTTTTTCATATGGGTTAAACAGAGATGTTATAGAACACATACCAAAAACTCGAATAAACTCTGGCTTAAGCGCATGAAACTAAGTCACCAACGGTAACAAAGAACTCTAAAATTCAGATTTGTGGCACGAATGTTTGTGTTGGACAGGAGACGCTGTCTTTTTTTTTTCCGTTTCTCATTTGCAACTAGAAGTCATTTTAGTGGCCAGGCAAGCTAGTGTGATGTTATTGGTTTGAGGGCTTTCAAATAACTAGTGTTATTGGTTTGAGGGCTCTTTCAGTGTCGTACGGATGGATATTAGTAAAATATTCACGGAAACCATCACCCAGATGACGATGTTCAACACCTGTATAGAAAATCTATCGCTAATAAAGTTTCGAAACTTGAAGTCCAGCAAACACACAAACACACACGGACATACACACAAACATGCACTCACACACATATGCACACGCTCTCTTTCTCCTTCACACATGCACTCACACACACACAAACACGCACTCACGCACACACACATTAAATATGCTAATACCCACACTTCTGATAGAAATATTCTGCCCGCTGTTTTTTAAATTTTCTTGACCCTGCCATATGGACAACCTCAGCGAAAGCAATACAAGTTTTTGAATAACAGAATGCACGGATACTTCTGACCACTGGGAATGCAGTCAGCTATCAATCGGCTCGTCGGAACCTTATCTAAGTACAACTCTCTCATAGCACTATTATTCACGACGCTATTGTTTACAAAAGAATGAATGAGTAAAAGTGAAATCTGAGGAAACGGTGTTTACAACAATTATTTCATTGTAGAGATCATAGATGTGTTAGATGTGTCAGGAATATTCAAGAATATAAAGTTTCGGATCATTGTACTGAGACTGAGGATGGTAGATAAAATGGTAGCGTTGCTTTCGTTGGAAGCAAGTAAGGAGGAAGCGGAGGAGTCTGAAAGACGTGGGACGATAGGGTCAAAAGTTTGAGAGATACGAAATGGAAGAAGAGAGAAAGATTCAATGCTTCAGGTGGAGAATTTGCAGAAAGTAAAGGGACTGATAGACAAAGAATGTGCAAATCCAGAAACAACAAGTACTTACAGAGAAATGTTTCATTTATAGGGGAAGTGTGATGTGGAGATGGAGGATGCATGTCAGAAGAAATCTGAGCACTGTGTGTAGTGTGCCAAGTGAGCGAAGGAGAGGGAAGTTGAGAATGGTAGAGTTAAAGCATAATGCAAGGCCAAGGTAGAAGCTAGAAGAGAGCGGGAAGAGAAAAGCCGTGAGTTTAGAGAGCAGGGAGCTAATATCAACACAGCATCTAGAAAATATAGCTTCTACGAAAGGCTGGATATTGGTCAGTAATATAAATCACACATTCATAGATAGCATCCTTCACATGCACATACACATACCCACATTCAAACATACACACATATGTACATACGCAACCAGAAGTATGAAGGAGAATATGCATTCATATATCCAAGCATACCCGTGACCATTACAAAAAGGCGGTTTGAAAAAAATTTAATTTAAGGAAGGAGTGGAGGTGAATACTGCGGTTGAATTTAGGAAGGGAGCTGGAGTGCACAGATTTGTGGCGCGAATGTTTGTGTTGAAGAAAAGACGCTTTGTCTTTTTTTTTCCGTTTCTCATTTGCAACTAGAAGTCATTTTAGTGGCCAGGCAAGCTAGTTTGATGGGTTATTGGTTTGAGGGCTCTCTCGACGTTGTACGGATGGATATCAGTGAAATATTCACGGAAACCATCACCCAGATGACGATGTTCAACACCTATATAGAATGGACAATGAAATTTTTATTCTAAAACGAAGTAGACGCAAAAACGTTTAGTGATAAAACAAGAATTCCATTTACACTGGTTTTCTAATTTTTACGTTTTACATCTCACTATTTTTCTTTCAATACTCTCTCTTTCGAGTTCCCATACTTTACACACTGGCCGTTCTTTCTCTCTCATACCCCTTCCATACCCTCTATAGTCGCCAACTAAAATATTTATTCACCTGGATACAAAGATATGTATTTAGCTAGAATTTGTAAGCCGTCAATCAGTAAGACACATTCACTCACACAAATTACATATTGTATTATCTCCTTTATTCACAACTACCATGTGTTGTCTTCCTCTCAATTTAGTCGCACATTTTCCTCACCCAATCACCATAACCACACGTCTGAATTAAAGATATGTGCCAACAATATCACTCCTCTTTGATAATCCTGTAATATTTCCTTTAGAAAATATCAAAGAGAATTAACACTATGCATATATTTACTGATATGGTTCAAATAATTAACCCAAGAATATTACCCTGTGCATTGATATCGTTTAGTCAATACATAAGTCTTTCAAGTAGTGTATCTTCTCGTTAGAATAAGATCAAGTGTTAATAGCTTGGTCATCAAAGCATATTATGCTTCCACTTATTTATTTCTGACAGATAGTTATCGTTCTCGTGAATTAAAATTCTTCCGCGTGTCAATCTTCTTTCTTACGTGTAGTTTCTTTATATAAATTTTTATATATTGTTACTTTTTCTTTCGTTCATTTAACCATTTTTTTTTTCTTAACACTAAAAAAAATGTTTTACTTAGTCTGCAAATAACTTTCTTTAGTTTTGTTCTGTTGAAATTCTATACGTTGTTTAAAAACAATTTAGACTAACTGACAACAAAATACTATTTATAAAACTACCTTCGTTGAATAATTTCCTTGTATTGGTTTCAAATCTTTACCAACTCAACAAAAACAAACAAACGCTAAATATGGATATAGCTTCCAACTAAAAATATATTCTCTTATAAATCTGTAAGTAGTCAACAATATGTAATCAGTAAATAATGTATTGGCTATTTGGCTATTGTACAATATCTATAAATTTCAATAGGTCTGATTTAACATGAAATTAAGTGTGTGTGTGTGTGTATCTGTGTCTATGTGTGTATGAGTGTATGTGCATATCTGTATATATCTATAATTACTTATACGTGTATGTTTGTGGGCATATATCACTATCTTTATATGCATGTATATGTGTGTATGTATATATATATACATATATATATATATATATGTATGTATGTATGTACGTCACACACACACACACACACACACACACACACACTAACAGATAAACAGCCAAACCGCGCACACACACACACACACACATACTTACCTCCCTCTTGCACTCTCTTGTCTTATAAAGAACTTTTCCTCCACCACTT
>NC_068981.1:26526963-26528247 GCF_001194135.2 Octopus bimaculoides
ATATATATATATATATATATATATATATATAGATATATATATGTATGTATATATACATATACATATATATATATGTATGTATATATACACACACATATATATGTGCATATATATGCGCACACATACTACACGCACACATATATAAAAGCATACACACACGCACGCGCACACACATACACACACACATATAGAAAGTATTTGTATGGCTGGGTCTGCATATGTGTGCAAATGCAGAAATGTCTAGAAGAGTGCGCGTTGTGGTTGTGTTCTCACTTTTTCCTAATTCTTTGACGATTTTCTGGTTTCTAACAAAGACACGAATCTCCATGAATGGAATTCACACGACACCTACGGAAAATTTGCTACAAGCTAAATTTTAGAACAGTCATCCATTTTCAGAATGTGCATGAAATAGAATTTTCTTCCTTTATCTGGAACCAATAAATTTTTGAAGATTATTACCAAAGCATTAAATAACTTAACCAAGTCTGCTAATAGTTAATAGTTTTTAGTTTTGGGATAGTTTTAACATCAATGATAATGCAACTCTTGCGAACAACCTTCAGCAATGAATATTCTAATGACTTTTGTGCTGTCTCTGCGTGTGTCTCGGTATAAATGTCATCTCTAGACGAAATAAATGTCATCTCTAGACGAAACGTATCTGTAGCTATGCAACAGGTATGAACGTAAATATGTAACATATATGATATATGATAAAAATCATATAGTATATTGTTTAAACTTATTTAATATATTTGATATATATGTTAAAAGTGAAGATGTAACAGGCATAAGTATAAAGCTGTAATATATAGTATATAATACATATAATATGTAATGTAATATCTAAAATTTGATATTTAACAAATGTACAATGCAGTGAGCTGGCAGAATCCTTAGCGTGTCAGGCAAAATGGTTAGCAACACTTCGTCCAGCTTTATGCTCTGGATTCAGATTCCACCACGGATGATTTGCCTTTCAGCCTTTCGAAGCCGATGTAATATGTGCCAGTTCAGCAAAAGGTTGGTGTAATCAATTCGAATGAAAAGGGAGACAATCTCCCTCCCTACGACAAGCGAGATGGAGTCATACCAGCGCTCATTTCAGATTTAATCAGTTTTCATCGGTGACCCGTTACTCAGTCACCGAGAGTTAAAGAACCTAAGTCACCTTGTGAGCGTTATATAGAACACCATAGGAAACATCGTTCAGTCATTGCTAGAAACAGCAGCCGGTAAGTTATTTATATCCCTTGCATATCTTTTCCTTGATCTTGGTTC
>NC_068981.1:26529718-26530264 GCF_001194135.2 Octopus bimaculoides
AGAGGGAAGGGGCGGGGGAAGAGGGGAGGAGAGACGAGGAGAGTGAAGAAGAGGAAGAGGGTGAAGGATGACTAAGGGGAGGTGAGGAAGAGGACGATGAGAGGGGAGAGGGAATAAGAGGAAGATAGGTAGATGAGGAGAGGGGGAGAGAGGAAGAGAGGTGGAGCATGAGGGAAGAGGAGGAGAGAGGAAGAAGTAGAGGATGACGGAAGAGGAGATGAGAGGGAAGAAGAGGTGGAGGATGAGGGAGGAGGAGGGAAGAGTGGGGAGGTAGTGGAAGGGGAGAAGAGGAAGAGAGATGGATGAGGAGAGAGAGAGGGAGGGAGCAAGTGGAAGAGAGGTGGAGGATGAGGGAAGAAGTGGAAAGGTGTGAAGAGAAGGAAAAGGAAGAAGAGTGAGAGATGAGGAGAAGGAGGAGAGGGTGAAGGAAGTGGAGGAGGGAAGTGAGAGGGAGGAGGAGGAGAGGATGGAGGAGGAGAGGATGGAGGGAGAATTATGGAGGGAGAGGTTGGAGGGAGGGCATGGAGGGAGAGGAGGAGGGTGGGG
>NC_068981.1:26530491-26532495 GCF_001194135.2 Octopus bimaculoides
GAAGAGAAAGAGAGAAATGTTAAAGACATGAAGACGAGAATAACAGGGTTTAAAAGTTTTTTAAAGGCGTAGGAATGGCTGTGTGGTAAGCAGCTTGCTTACCAACCACATGGTTCCGGGTTCAGTTCCACTGCGTGGAACCTTAGGCAGGTGTCTTCTACTATAGCCTCGGGCAGACCAAAGCCTTGTGAGTGGATTTGGTAGACGGAAACTGAAAGAAGCCGTCGTATATATGTATATATATATATATGCATGTATGTGTGTGTATGTTTGTGTGTCTGTGTTTGTCCCCACCCCCAACATCGCTTGACAACTGATGCTGGTGTGTCTACGTCCCCGTAACCTATCGGTTCGATAAGAGAGACCGATAGAATAAGTACTAGGCTTACAAAGAATAAGTCCTAGGGTCGATTTGCTCGACTACAGGCGGTGCTCCATTGTGGCCACAGTCAAATGACTGAAACAAGTAAAAGATTAAAAGGGTAAAGAGTTAGTGAGAAAGAGAGAAATATAAAGTGCTTAGCAGAGGAACATTTTTAATATCCTATATTATATTATTGTTACTGGAAGTGATATAACTTAGCAAAATAAAAATAGAAATGCAAATCAGTCTTTCTCTCTTAAATAGCTTCTCTTAATCTTTTTCCTTTGTGGAATTTCCCCGTATCCCACTAAAATACATATAATTTCGTAGCGCTGAATGGCATTGTTCCCGTTTGTACAACTTGCTACTGTGCACACATATTCTTGCACTCTTTGAGCTCTAGCAAACCTTTGGTATGATTTGCGTAGCTTTCAAGTATAGCCGATTAGAACATCATAATTTGATACAATATACGAAGTATGATAAATAAAAACGGACCGAGATCAGTGCATTTAAGTATTACTGATATCCCTAGCAGTTCAGATAAAGGATTTTATATTCCTACTATTTAGATTAGGTTTTTCAGGTAATCAGGTTTCCAACTGTCCGACTTCCACGGTCAACCTTCAAGACTTTGGTAAAAACTGAAGTGCACGCAAATTTGTCCTTGTGTCTTACTATAAACCATTCAAAATATAGTTGTTTTGAAGAATATATCATATATCAGGGAGTGGAGGCGCAATGGCCCAGTGGTTAGGGCAGCGGACACGCGGTCATAGGATCGCGGTTTCGATTCCCAGACCGAGCGTTATGAGTGTTTATTGAGCAAAAACACCTAAAGCTCCGCGTGGCTCCGGCAGGGGATGGTGACGAACCCTGCTGTACTCTTTCACCACAACTTTCTCTCACTCTTATTTCCTGTTTCTGTTGTGCCTGTAATTCAAAGGGTCAGCCTTGTCACACTGTGTCACGCTGAATATCCCCGAGAACTACGTTAAGGGTACACGTGTCTGTGGAGTGCTCAGCCACTTGCACGTTAATTTCACGAGCAGGCTGTTCCGTTGATCGGATCAACTGGAACACTCGACGTTGTAAGCGACGGAGTGCCAACAACAACAACAACATATATCAGAGTGAATGTTGTATATCACATAATATTCTTATAGTCCTACATATTACCAACTAGACAGTATGATCACGATTAGAATTACTTTGATCATTGGTCTGTTCGCTCAAGTGTGGCAAAAACAATAAAAATTTCAATTATTATTCTTGCCATTTTTCAAACAACAATAACCCTAAACCGCCCACACCAGCGCTGATTCGCATTGGAAAGAATTTTTCTGTCTTCATTGTGTGTAAAAAAATTTTGCCACAGGCCAACGTCTATCTCATCAAAGGAAGCCAGCGCACATACATCACCTAACTGCTCTATCATATTTTGTAATCTCTCCGGTTCTGTTTTTCATCATATTCTTGTTAATGTTGGCAGTCTTAAAGTTTTTCTTTTGTTTTTGCTTCAGAGGAAACGAAGAGTTTTTTATTGATGATGGTGGGGGGGGGGGATTGCAGATGATTGGTGGTTGTTGACGGTCTGCACCTAAAAGAGAGTTGTTTGCTGAAATAAACACACACACACA
>NC_068981.1:26533133-26539607 GCF_001194135.2 Octopus bimaculoides
ATACGTACACATATATATATATTTACATAATACACACACACACAATCACACACACACACACACACACACACATATATATATATATATACATATATAAACAAACATAAATTTATCACCAAGATCACACAGTTGTTGTGTGATAAACTCTTTTTTAAAAAAAACTTAAATTTTTTAAAAGACCAAAAGTTTAAAAATTCTGTCTCTGATGAAGGAAATGCGGCCACCAAAGTCAAAAGAATAAGCTTTTGCTTTGCCTATTCCCTGAAACGATCGTACGATATCTCACTTCATTATATTTTTATTTAATTCGTGAACTGCTTTATTCTATTTCATTC
Organism: Octopus bimaculoides; assembly: GCF_001194135.2. Taxonomy (NCBI): domain Eukaryota; kingdom Metazoa; phylum Mollusca; class Cephalopoda; order Octopoda; family Octopodidae; genus Octopus; species Octopus bimaculoides. The sequence continues at coordinate 26,533,469 of NC_068981.1, forward strand.
GAGGACAATTTTAGATTGCATTACTCTATTTAATTTTACTTCATACGAGGACTTTTGTAAATCTTTTAAACATTTTAACTGCTCGTGATTTTAATTTAATTTATTTTATCTGATCTAATTTTCTGTATTTGTATTGTGATAGCCCAACCTTGGGATTATAATAAAAGATATATAGGCATATATTTGATTGCATTTCCAATTTGAATATGTATTGGCTGGACCAGGAGTATGATAAACTAGTCTATCTTTTCTCTCTCTCCTTGGGCTTTGATATATATATATATATATATAGAGAGAGAGAGAGAGAGAGAGAGAGAGAGAAAGAGAGCTTTGATACATAAAAAGCGGTTATTTATTTCACTTTGGTATTATAAGATTACAAAAGAATAGAATATAGTAAAAAGTGAAACTAAATTTCCTACTTTATTGTGCTTTCAGATATACACTCTGTAAATTATTCGTTTGTATATAATGCCAAAAGAAAATTGGAGGATAGACTTTATTTTATTTTGAACTGGATATTGGATATACATAGTTCGAAATAGCAATCTTTTGGTATCTCTCTCTCTTTCTCTCTCTCTCTCTCTCTCTCTCTATCTATCTCTCTCTCTGTATGTATATATATATATATATATATATATCACTCTCAATCTATCTGCCTATCTCTGGATGTATGTGTGTATGTGTCTGTCTGTCTGTCTGTTTGTATACACGCACACATACACTCACACACAGACACACATTTATATATATATATATATATATATATATATATATATATATATATATATATATATATATATATCAATATCTGCATGTGTGCATTTATACATATATATGTATACATGTTTGCATGTATGCATGTACGTATGCACGTATGTACATGTGTATGTGCGCGCGTGCGTGTGTGTGTGTGCATACGAAATATATTGCGTGAATAAAATTAAAAATTACTCGGGTGGAATGTCATTCCATGACGGAATGAAGATAGAGGAATTGTGAACAAAGAAGCTGAATAGTTTGCGGGTGCGCTTAGAAAAGTGAGGAAGGAAAGAATCGCTTGCAGATTTTCGGATAGCAACGGCCATGTTATTTGCTGGAAGCGTAGAGTGGAGGATTGCTAGGTAAAGGGAATAAGTAGGCGGTGGGTTAGCGCGACCAGAGACTGAGGATGACTGCGAAGCTGGAGGAATTAGGAGTAGTGGTGGACGTTCTTGGAGTGTGATACGAGAGGAGAAAAAGTTAAGGTAAGAGTGAGAGTTGGTGGGTTTAAAGGAAACGAAAGTGGAGTGAGTGACAGTGGAAGGGTTAAAAGAGGGTAGAAATTAGGAAATTCAAGCAGAAATCACAGAAGGATGTGAAATGGAGGGAAGAAGAACGAAGCTTATGAAAAAGATTAAGGAGCTTCGTGCTTCACTGGAAAAAGAGGTAGCGCCGATACTGATGTATATGATGACTGTATATATCTAGTGTGCAACCATTGAGCTAAGAAGATATTTAGGACTCAACGTATCCAACAAATAGGTCAGCGTTTCTCGGTTTATTTTTGCTTCCATGGCCACCCTAGTGATTTTGTGAGAGGAATTTATTTTTAAATGCTAAACAAGTTATAGGCGCAGAAGTGGCTGTGTGGTAAGTAGCTTGGTTCCGGGTTCAGTCCCACTGCGTGGGATCTTGGGCAAGTGTCTTCTACTATAGTCTCGGGCCGACCAAAGCCTTGTGAGTGGATTTGGTAGACGGAAACTGAAAGAAGACCGTCGTATATATATGTATGTATATATATATATGTGTGTGTGTGTGTGTGTGTGTGTGTGTGTGTGTGTGTGTGTGTTTGTGAGTCTGTGTTTGTCCCCCTAGCATTGCTTGACAACCAATGTTGGTGTGTTTATGTCCCCGTGAAATAGCGGTTCGGCAAAAGAGACCGATAGAATAAATACTAGGCTTACAAAGAATAAGCCCCGGGGTCGATTTGCTCGACTAAAGGTGGTGCTCCAGCATGGCCGCAGTCAAATGACTGAAGCAAGTAAAAGAGTAAAGAGAGTAAGTGGTTTGGGCTTGGAAAATATGATTTCATATATTTCTGACGTAGAAATTGGCAAAACTTTTTTGTTTTGTTTGATATTTTTGGCATGTGAAATATTTCCTAGGAGATATCTAAGATATCAGAATTTTTTAATTTCCATATGAATTCCTATAATGAATTTGTACAGTAGCTAAATCAATTTTCGGAGAAGTTTGCACTGAATACTTTATTTGAAAACGTCTTTGATCGTTTGTATCAGAGAGGAAGATTTTGATGGGGGGAAGTAGAGTGCAACGAGAGTTAATGAAAGGTGGATAAATGATGAAAATAATTGATTGGTATGAACTGCAGTACAAGAATATATTTATTACATTTGTTTTCCATGACAATTCCTGAGAGAGAGTATGTGGTTTTCTTATGGTTGTAGTTATTTGAATGATTATCATATCTTGGTTGGATTTTGCATAGATAAATCGGCAGACTGTAGAAAGTTATGAGTGACAGAGTAAATTTATTTATTTATTTATTGCTATAAATGATATCAGTGAAAGTTTTATTCTCTGTTTATACATCGTAATACTGTTTCCTGTAAATAACGAAAGCGACAAATTTCGACAAGGCGTATGGTTGCTGGTACACATCATTGCCAAGGTCCAAAAGGCTGAAATGCATCGGACGTTCTTGCCAGCAGTTGCCAGTATATTTCGTCTCCCTCCGATATATATCATGTTCTTAATATTGTTGGTCTACAAGAAAATTTATATCACGGAAAAAAAGCCACAGGATTTTGCCTGTCAGCAGTATATATATATGTTAAGTATAAGACTTTGATTTTTTTTATGTTGTTTTTATGATATTTGTGGTAAGGTAGAAAATGTTTTGGAAAAGATACGAAAAAGTTTTCCGAAAGAAGTTTTTACTTATAGGATATAAGGTGGATTACATACCAGATTATGTTTCCTTTACTATTTCTGGTCTTATGTTGGAGTTTTGCTGTTTTCTTATGTTAAATGATTATAAACTAAAAATATTTTTATAAGACTTTTAATACAACATATATTTGTAAGTCATACACATCCACCCAAGCTTATACACCCACACATATAAACATTCAAATACTTAAACAAGTACATTTATATATCTCAAACATACAATTCTGCTTAGACTTCAGCGTATTTTTAAAAATAAAACGTTTTCAGCTTTCAGCTTAATTAGTTATATAAACTAATATTTTGAATATCTTCTCAGTTCATCTTCACACTTGACCGATTACTGATCTCTGTTCATTTAACTTCTTTATATACATATATATTTTTTTATTCTTTCATGCTGGTTTTTATTTATTTTGTTTTGTATATATTTGATGTATGTTTTCTCTTCTTTCTTCACCTTGTAATGTTTGTTCACCTGTTTGACTTCTCGCATCTACATTAAAATTTGTTAGTTGACCTTTGGCCTTCTGATCAGATTTCTGCCTCCGATAAAAATTAAAATCTCTTCTCTTGTAAATTTATCAACAAATGTACATTACTACCTAATTACTGTCTTCTTTTAATAGGTCTTTTCTTCTGATAACGTATATAAAAGCCAAGAGTAAATTTTTCTTCACTTGTTAACACTAGCTTTCACATCGCTCTCTCAAATGTAATATTTATTCACATTGTTTTGAATTAATCATGCAAATATCTTGTAGCTTCGAGATTTCATTGTGATTGTTTATTTTTAAAATGACAATGTAGAGTACGTATGGCTGGTCTGAACTTGAAGCAAGTAGAATATTTAAGGTTGATATGGTTAGTTTCAATGCTAAATGGACCGTCAGGCGAAAGTTGAAGTCGCAATCAAAAGAAATTTTATCGTAAATTTGATTCTACTCTCAAACTTTAAGTACGGTTCCTATTTCTTAATAAATTGTTTCATCTTACTGATTCACTGTTGCTCTGTAATTGACTTTGAATATTATAAATTAGAAATATATTAAAATTTAGCTAGGTTCCTGCTCATGTTGATACAGGTCAACTTGACAAAATTTTTCTGATGTTCTCATAATTGATTTGCTCTCTGTGTCCTGTCAATCATTTCTATCAGTACACGTGTGATCCACCTTCGTAGTATCCACGGTCAAATTGCATGTACTGAAGTTCCTTTGAAAGAATATCATTTAATTTAAATGGATATTTTTGTATGAATTTTTTCTGATCTTGTGCAATTGTTTGTGGTAGCATCATATCATAATGACTCAATACCATCATGACTCAATACCATCATGACTCAATACCACAGTGCAATAGATAAAGACTTAATTTCAGTTTTGAAATCACGTTTACGTATAGACTGAGCTGCATAGGAAATCGTCTCAGGGAATTTTAGTGGTTAATGATTTTAAAGCAGTTAGATGGGTGCATGTTTAGGGATGACTGTTTTTTAAGCAATATTTTAAGAAATTCAACCAGCAGCTTATCTTCATCTGTTTCTCTGATAAATTAACTAAATGCATTACGATAGCTGTTTCGTCCTAGTTCAGAGTTAATGATATTTAACTGGTAGATTTTATATGAAGCGTTTTGAAGTAGAGATAAATGTATTCTAGGAACTCATTATATGAAATTGGAAATAAAAGAGAGAACATAAAAGACATATACACACACATACACATATATATGCCTGAATATGTAAATACGTACATATACATACATATGTACATAAATATATGTATATACACACACACACACACACACACACACACATATATATATATATATATATATACTGTATATATACACACCCACGCACCCACGCACACGTACACACACACACACACACACACACACACATGCTGGCATCATTTTCACTCCTTTATTTCCAACGTGCATTGTAATGGGTATCTGAAACGCATTTAACTCTAAAATATTTCTAAAACACATTTCAAAGTGCTTCATATAAACTATGTTACTTTGAAATCAGTGCGGATGAGGACGAATCTACTACCGTAATATATTATAAATTCACTGGCCCCGGCGTTATCTAGGCCGAAGATTTTGTCGGCTAAAGATTCAGATAATCATTTATGTCGTTAGGAAATTTAATTAGATTATAGTAAAGGTCTTGGAAAATAGGCAGATTATCTAATTAAGGGACTAACGAAACTTGTTCTATAGATCTTTTTTTTTCTGTTTCAAAGACAGGAGATTGCGATTCTGCAAAACAAACAGCAAATACATTAATGAGTAAAATCGTCAAACTTTTTGTCAGACGAACTATCACATCTGACTGATTGGCGTCTCTATGTACTGTGTGTATGTATATATGTGGATAGATATGTCTATGGGTGTCTGTGCGAATGTATCTGATAGAGAGGAATGCTTTTATATACCAATATGTACGAGTGTGAGTGTGTGTGTGTGTAGCTTGATGTCTATTTATGTGTATCTCCATATATATACATCTCTCTGCATGTGAATGTTTTCTGTATGTGTATGGTATGGCATATGTAAATGTGACTCTATCCGCAGACACTCGGATAATAAATACATGTCCGTAAAGTTAAGCTGAGATTTCAAACTATTTATTGGTGTAACATGCATGATTTGTAACACTACACACTGTTGATAGTTACATCAGTGGGATGACGATATATATAGAGAGATTTACCATCTAAAGAACTGAGGAGCTTGGTGGGAAGGAGAGAATTTGGAGAGGTGAAGAGCGTGAGAAACTTGTAATTAAACATTTAGATAATCCATTTAGGTAGTTGAAAATAAGAAATGTAGAGAAAATACAAATGGAGACTGTGGGAATGTTATCTTAAATCTTTCAGAGAGTAAAACTTTTCCTGTTCTTTCCGAACCAGTGCAAGCGCTAAAATATTTTTTAATCGCTACCTTCAAAGCATTTGTAGAAGATAATCATTTTCCCTTGTTTAAGTTGTTCATAAAATTATTGTTGTGTTTTTCTAGCTCATTGTTTCAGACAATACAGTTTTATAACTCATAACGATTTATGACTCTTCTTCTTCTTCTTCTTCTTCTTCTTCTTCTTCTTCTTCTTCTTCTTCTTCTTCTTCTTCTTCTTCTTCTTCTTCTTCTTCTTCTTCTTCTTCTTCTTCTTCTTCTTCTT
>NC_068981.1:26539935-26544476 GCF_001194135.2 Octopus bimaculoides
GTGTGTATATATATATATATATATATATATATATATGTGTGTGTGTGTGTGTGTGTGTGTGTGTGTGTGTATGTGTGTGTGTGTGTGTGTATGCATGTATATATCTTTGCATCTTCTCGCAATAGACAATCTATGAATATATGGTAATTTATAATCACTTCAATTTTTATCAGAGTTTAATTCACTTTTGCAGGCTTTATCTGATCATCTCTATTCCATTAACTTTGTCTTTTACAACTATCATTATATAATCTAATTCTATCATTAAAACTACAAGTAATTATCAACATAAATTAAACAGATTATAGACAACCACCTCGTAATGAAGATATCTCTAAACTGAGGTTATGTTGTTTTCTTTAACATGTTTCATCTCATGTTATCCGTATTTTATTTTCTTACTGTTCTTCAGGTTATCTTAGATAATTTTAAAATTTTAATACTTTCTATTTCTTCCAAACACTTTAGATAATAATATGATTTTTAAAAAGTGATATCTTTAAATTTTCAGTTTAAATGTTTATACTTACGTTGGACTATTGTGTACTCGATGCGAAAGAATTATCTATATCCATATTTAAAAAGAAGATCTATTGGTGTTCTACGATATCAATGTATGAATGTATGTATGTATGTATTATGTATTTCGAAAATTTAAAACATCCTGACAAAGCGGAAGGAGAACCATAGCCGATGTATTCTCTAATTAGACTGACTCTTCATGCTTACACATACAGACACACACAAGCACATACATACGCACATAAATATATGTTCACAGAAATATGTTTATATTTATAAATAATTAAGATTCAGTTGAATTAGGTACTTAAGTCGAGGCACCAAGTCAGTCCGGTTTGGTCCGCACAGCTCGAAGTTAGGTGAATAAAAAGCAAATAAGTAACAAGGATGTCTATTTGCTGTTTATATTTATATATCGTAAGGAAAATAAAATTGCACAACTTTGTGAAAAACGGTTTTATTCTTAATACACACATACACAAACACATACACACACACATACACACACTCACACACACTTATATATATATATATCAAATAACAAAACAAATATTTTCATATTTAGTTCATCACCATCTTTGAGCTACTCAAGAGGAAGCAGGGGGTTTTTATTTGAGGCACCTTTTAAAAGAAGTCGCAGTTTACCGCGCTCGTCTTTATAAGGAAACACGTTATTCACAGATATTAATAATCAAACTTTAAGTACGGTTCCTATTTCTTAATAAATTGTTTCATCTTACTGATTCACTGTTGCTCTGTAATTGACTTTGAATATTATAAATTAGAAATATATTAAAATTTAGCTAGGTTCCTGCTCATGTTGCTACAGGTCAACTTGACAAAATTTTTCTGATGTTCTCATAATTGATTTGCTCTCTGTGTCCTGTCAATCATTTACTCAGTGACAATTCGGCTTGTCAGATGTAATTTTCCAGAAAGACGTTATTGTATAGATTAAATTTTGAGAGGTGCAAGTAAAACTCTCTTTTACTTTAAATATTTAATCCTCCTTAAATTTGAATATAGTTCAGTCAAATCGATGTATGTAGTTTAATTTAGTCTTTCACATTTTGTAATTTTAGTGTTGGAATCATGGTTATTAACTTTTGTTATATGTGTATATTTTAATGCCAAAGGTTGATGTTTGCATCTGGTGCTTTGTCTACTTTTTGACAGCGCTTTTCTATCCGATTTCCACAAAAAAAAAGTCAGTAAAGATATAGTCAAATAGAGACATTAGATACCTTTCTGGCAAATTTTGTCCCCGTTTTTCATATTATTCTTCTTGGATCGTGAATACCAACACGTTTTGCTCGTTTTATTCCATTTGTAGATAAACTTAGTAGAATCTCTCGTAGTGGAAATATTTTTCATTTTTGTGGGTTTCGATACCAATGTCTAAATTCTTTTTACTAGGTTGAATAGATTGTCCCTTCTTGTATGCTGGAGATTACGAAATGTGAAGAGAAGATATTGTTTTTAATCTGTGGGCTTCCACTAGAAAAATATTTTTATCTTTTCACCTACTTGCGTAATTAAAATTTGTAAAAAGAGTATCCCCTTCCCGTTGAAATCCATTGAGAATATAATGCTATGATTTATGAGTTTATCAGGATTATTCTGCCTTTAAATAAAACAGTCATCTAGATATCGTTTCCAGTTGATGTAAATGTGTAAAATTTGTAAAACGTGTTTCCAAATATTAATAAAGATTTATCATGAATTTTATTCTCATGGTAACACATCACTAAATTGGCGTAAATAGGAGTTGCAGAAATGTTCATTGCAATTCCTAGTATTTGTCGTAATTCTTTATGGTTGTTTTCTTTTTTATATCAATTATCATTTTCTGACATTTTAACTGCAATTTCTTTATATTCAATAATAACGTATCATTGAAAACAATAGTATTACCTTTATTGTATTCTTTAATTGTAATCCCAATGTCTTTTAAAAATTGTTTAAATTTTCTTTTTCTTTTGATAAATTCGATATTATGGTCTAATTATAAATTATTTTAATACACAAATTCATAATATATTCACAATAAATAACATTTATTCCTTCTTTCCTTTAGATAAAAAATAATTCTTCATTTCTAGCTGGCTAGAGCTTTGATCTATAGAATGTGATGTTATCCTTTTATTTGTGGCAAGTTAAACTTTTGGGGTCTAAGTATAAACCTCAGCTCCTTACTTAATATGTTAATTTAAATATCACTGTTTTACTGTTTTACTTGTTTTAGTCATTTGACTGCGGCCATGCTGGAGCACCGCCTTTTTTAACTGAGCTAATCGACCCCAGGACTTCTTCTCTGTAAGCTTAGTACTTATTCTATCGGTCTCTTTTGCCGAACCCTAAGTGACTGAGACTTGAACACACCATCATCGGTTGTCAAGCGATGCTGGGGGGACAAACACAGACACACATATATATACATATACATATATACGACGGGCTTTTTTCAGTTTCTGCCTACCAAATCCACTCACAAGGCTTTGGTCGGACCGAGGTTATAGTAGAAAACACTTGCCCAAGGTGCCACGCAGTGGGACTGAACTCGGAACCACGTGGTTGGTAAGCAAGCTACTTACCACAGAGCCACTCCTGCGCCTATCAGTTAATATTTCTTTGATAAATTAATAACCTTCGATTTCTTTTGTCCAGTCGCAATCTTATGTTTTGTTACCTGTGAATTCGATTTAAAATCGATTGCTGTAATAGCTGCTTGTTCGTTCATATTTTGAATTAATCTATCGAATTCGTCACCAAATGTGTCCCAAGCATTGGTATTTTCTAAATTCTCAGTAGTTTCTGGTACGGCCGTTTATTCTACTTATTTTTCTCCCAAATCTTCAAAGACTTCTGCCACGTAACTGTTCCTAGTATATTCTAAGAGATGGAATTCGTTACGAAAGTTAGTTGCTTGTGTTATAACTCCCGAACTTAGCATTTTGAGATTATTACGCTTTAGTGTGCTAAATTTATGCTTGAGCTTCGTACAGCGTCTGTATAAGCTTCTGCTTCGTTATTTTTTTTATATATATGTAGCCCTTCAAACTCCTCTTCATAATGTAGGAAACAATTTTCACTCTCCATATAAATTTTGCTTTTTACAGTTTTGTTTCTAGATTTTCAAAAACTTCTGTTTTTACGTCTTTTTTCCCCTCCAAATGTTGATTGGATTTCATATGTTGAATAGTGGCACGGTTGTTAAACTTAGAATTTTAAATTCCACATTCAGATTGTAGAGAGACAAGTGTTCTAAATCACCAGTTATAGCTTTGATTTTGCAATTATGAGGTAAAATCATTAGAGGGGAGTTCAACTAGTTCTCCTATATGCTGAATGCCGGCTTACTAATACCTAATTTTCATTCACTCAAAGCCAAATATCAAAACAAACTTTGCCGATGTTCCACATACACATATCGACCTCGAAACATAAATGGTTGCGAATTAAACTTCCAAATCACGCATTTTTTCATCTTCATCTCTTTCTCTCTCACTCTCTCTTTCTCTCTCACTCTCTCTCTCTCTCTCTCTCTCTCTCTCTCTCTCTCTCTCTCTCTCTCTCTCTCTCTCTCTCTCTCTCTCTCTCTCTCTCTTTCAGACACAAACACACGCACATATACACATACATACATAACTTGGTGATTGGATTAGAAATTATGGGAATTCAAATATAAGTAAGGCACATACAACGCAAAATATAGGTTATTTCAATTTATTCCATAGTTCTCTCTTACAAGACTAGTACTGTTACATTTCTAGGGAATTCATCAATTACAAATAAATTACCCGTAAATACTGCAGCGGTAGTCCGTAGGATGTTCTTACGAAATCAATGTATATATGTGAATACATGCATGTATATATATATAATAGACACACGCACTTACATACATACATGCATACATTTATATATATATATGGATGTATCTATGTATACAACATAGATATGTAAATAAGTGTGTGTGTGTGTGTGTGTGTGTGTGTGTGTGTGTGTGTGTGTGTGTG
>NC_068981.1:26545665-26547977 GCF_001194135.2 Octopus bimaculoides
TTATTATTAACTCGGAAAGGCTGAATGGCAATGTTGAAATCGGTTGATCTTGAACTCAGAACGCAAGGGACCGAATATATACCGCAAGGCATCTCATCTGATGCTCTGGCAACTCTGCCAATTCGCCATACACAAAACAGAATGATCAGTGATCTCTTTCTCCAATCATAGAATAATCGGGAGAGAGCGATGATTGTTCTGTTTTTTTTCTTCTTTCTTCTTTTTTTGGGGTGGGTGGGGATGGGATATACAACGTAGTGTACTAGGGCTGACTGAAAAGTTCACAGGCTGAGCATGATACTCTCATGGAACGTGACCAAATGTGGTTTACTTCTCAACGTACCCATCCCACTTGCGGTCCACACAATTTTTCCTTCAGTGTTACAGTGCTTCGATCCCATTGGTGAAGAAGCTGTTATCTTGTTGGTCAAAAAAGTCATCAACAACAGATACGACGTTATCAGCGCTGCCCCACAGCAGCCATCGAAACCAATGATTTGTGTGCTGAAGCATTGTCCTGGTGAAACAAGATCTCTTTCGTCAGTTTTCCTGAGCGTTTGTTCTGATAAGCTTTCATAACTGCTCCAGCATTCATAGTGTGGCCCTTTTGAAGATAGTCAATGAACACAATGCCTTTTACATTCGCCAAAAAATGACGTCATCACATTATCTACAGATGAAACTACATTGCCCTTCTTTGGGGCAGGTGAGGAGAGGTGTTTCCGCTGCATGGATAGTCTCTTTGTCTCTGGCTCAAATTGATGGACCCAGCATGAATGCTGGGTTAGGAAACGTTCATGGAAACCAACTGGATCTTCCTCAGACAATGTCGGATTTCCTCGTGATGTGTTCAGCCTAGTGCGCTTCTGATCACGTATCGGAAGATACGGCACCCACCGAACAGAAACTTTCATCATACCAAGGTCATTACACACAATATTCTCAACCCTCTCACGGGATATGCTAATAGCATTAGCAATTTGGTTTATAGTCAGTCGCCTGTCAGCCATCACGACGTGGTGAACACAATCAATGTTTTCATTGGTAGCGGCAATTGCAAGTCAACCAGATCTTGGGTCCTCTTTTCCTGCTAAATTCATTTGCCCACTTTTGCGCTGTTGATGAAGCTAAAAGGTCATCCTCTAATGTAGCAACCATGTCTGCATAAATGTTGGGGACTAAGCCCTTTTTTTCTGCAGGTACTTGATAACACTACGATGCCAAATTTTGTTTATGTTTAAGAGTAGTCGTTACTAGTTAACTTTCGAAGTCTTCTCTGAACAGTGAGATGTCAATTTACTTGGAAAGAAACAATACATTTATTAATAAGAAGGTTTGAAATTAATGCATGAAAATTTCACAGCTCTGGCATCACTCCTTCATAGTCAGCCTTTGAACTTTTCAGTCCACCTCCATTTCTAGCAGTAAATAATCCAATGAATCATTTTTTAAGAGAATAGGATGTCTTAATGAGGGAGATTTAACTGCTCTTCTAACGTACTGGCTACACCATATGCTCGGTCCTGTGATGCTCCCTATTGTTTGTATAATACACATTCGAAACCACAGTAAATGGATAGCAGTTGTTTTCGACAATGAATTTCAGCTATCAAATCAATTGAATTCATTGAAGTAGCACGAAAGTGATTGAGTATTCGACATAAACGTGAATCTGCCGGAAAATTACACCTTGTATAATTCTCAGGCAGATTCACTGTGAAGGGTTTAACCTTCAAATTTCTGGTACAATCTATCCGATAGGCTTCTACATAGTTTCCGTCCACCCAGTTTCATTCAAAAGGCATGAGTCAAACTGGTTAAGATAAAACACACTTGCCTAAGTCGCTGTGTGGTAGAATCGATCCAGGATTATGTGAATGTGAAGCAGACTGCAATCCGCTAAAGAGGAACAATATTCAAGGAGGACAAAAATCTATGGAGAAATGTGTTATTTAGTAGATTAGCAACGCGGTATCAGACTAGAGATGTAGATTAAATGATGAATTAGTGAAATTCACGATTATATATTTCTTTTGTTTTTTTGTTTCTGACGAAAGACCCTGCGTTAATTTTCTGGCCTCAGACAAACATTTTGTGCTTACTCTTTGCCGATGGAGACCATAAAGATTTTACCTCAAATTTTATTGTTTAACTTTTACATGTAGTTCGGTTTTGAATAGTTTAGAGTTCTTAAAATGATATGTAGATATAAAACCACAAGTCTATTACAGAAGGTAATAATATTGAAAGTTTTAGGCCTTTAGCAAGAGTGGGTGCGATACTTTTATTTAATTTGTACAATGTCACAAGAA
>NC_068981.1:26548101-26548881 GCF_001194135.2 Octopus bimaculoides
TATATATATATATATATATATATATATATATATATATATGTATGTATGTACGTATGTATGTATGTATGTATGTATGTGTGTGTATATGTTTGTGTGTCTGTGTTTGTCTCTCCAACATCGCTTGTATCTATATATATATATACATACATACATATACATATAAATAAATATGGGGGTAAAAATTGGATTGTGCTGGTTACCTAGTATTAAATTGATATTAATTAATAACCAATTTTTACCCTATTGTTTAATATAAATAAATATGTATATATACAAGGGTTACGGAATGGAGCAGATAAGATCCGGGATACATGTTTCATTTAATCAAGATATCCTCGGCCTGAAGAGTAGCCAGCGGTATACACCTCGCCTGGATATTTACCACTTCTGAGGTTCCGCTCGCCGTGAAACATATGTATCCCAGGCGTTATCTTCTCCATTCCGTAACTCTTGTATTCTTATTCGCACACCCAGTAACCATGGTCGCCTACCATGAAGTATAAAAAGAACTTTTTTCAGTTTATCATACTTCGATACGGAAAAAAATCCACAATCTTCCGTCTCAATAAGCCACTATTCTCTCTGAAAGTTGTTGTTTTTTTCATATTTACTACAGATTGCTTGAAGCTAACTTTCTTCCTACACCTCGATCCCTGCATCTTACATTGATACACACACACACACACACACACACACACAGATATATATATATATGATATATATATATATATTGGCTAAACTGGCAATATGACCATCCCCAAGTACAACAACATATATATA
>NC_068981.1:26549130-26558136 GCF_001194135.2 Octopus bimaculoides
GAGACAAATTAAAATGGAATATTTAAAGACAGTTGAAAGAAACAATTATTGGTACTATAATGGAGATATTTTAAAGTACCTGATAATTGGAACAGACAGTAGCCAATTTTATGTCTATTTAAAACAATTATGTCCTAGTCTGTTCTTCAATACCAGTTAATAAATATTGTCGGATACTTAGAAAATCATCCGATATTTCGTGCTGGAATTGTTCTTAAAGAAAATTTATTACTATTCTCTCAAGATTTATGTGTGAAAAATTATGTCTAATATATTTAAACATTAGTGAAATTTAATGGCTAAAATTAAGCTATGGAATGTGGATCCGGCTCACTGAATGACTCCATACTCTAAGGTACTTGAATTAATCAATACTGGCTTATCGATATCCAAGAAAGTGACAAGCATTCGTGATCTCTACGTAAATGATAAAATTTCCTATTCCTCTTGGTTGAATTTCTATCGTTTTAGATTGTTAATGTTCTCCTTAAATCTCTATGGTAACATTTCAAAGGTACGTAGAAAAGATTCTATTAAATAATTTTTATTTATCCTTACTTAAAGAATTGTCTTATTTATATTGTTTAAAAGGATTGATAAAAAAAAGGAAATAATAAACTCCATCCGCATTCCCATTTTCTTGAGGCAATTTCCAATTCGCTTCCAAGGAAGATAAAAATTAAATACGTCCCTTAAACAAAAAACCGTCATTTTGAAGTGATTAAGCCTACTGACTAGAAGAGAGATATGAGAAAAGAAAAAGAAAAAGAAAAGCCCTAAAAAGAAATTATTTTTCTAAAAACACGAGCTACTCAAGCAAAGCGGAATCATAACCGGAACACGGACTTGACTGGAAAGATACAGAAATTTTATGAATATGTGGCGTCTTTAAAGAAATTAATTCCCACGAGAAATTGAGAAATAAATAAGGCACCAGAGAAACAAAGAAAACGAAATGTACGCTAAGAATGTTTCGGTTAACCGAGTCGATAACGTGTTGCAGATGAGTTGATGGTTCGGATTCCAGCACTGTTCCTTCTCTTTAGCAAAGACAGTTTACTTATCTCTAGTAAATTGGCGGTTATTTTTCATACGAATGGCGTTGTCTTAAAAATTAATATCCGTCCGTCAGTTATCATGATAAATTTTACGTTGACTCGAATATATTGTATATCGAGGCAGTGATTTTCTTGTCTCTGATCTAACAAATACAGAGTAGACTATTTCACTGAAGAAAACCAACAAGATCGAAATGTATCAGGAATTTTCGTCCCTGCTTGCCTAGATCATATTAATGTAATCGTCATTGAATTAATGTTGTCTTTCCAATGCATATTAATGAATTGGATTTTTTTAAAATTACTAATTACATTTTTACCTGACTATATTATGGGTGTTTATTAGCTTGGACGATAAAGGGGATTTCTTTCATTGCTTTCTCTCGATAACCTAGTATTCCGCAAAAATCGACAGCATCTCTTGAATTTTAAATTCTATCGAACACTTTCAATGATATAAAACTTTATAGAAACAACGACCATGGCCATGTAATCAAAAAGTTCCCTTTGCAGCTACGTAGCTTCGAGCTCCATCATACAGCGTGTTACCATAGGCAATTGCTTTTATTATAACTTCAGACCAGACCAAATCTTGCGAATGAAATTAGATAGGAGAAAGGCCATCGGAGGAAATATAGTAGAATGAATTCGTCGCTCGATTTTCAACCTGGGTTGTGGGTTTCTTTAAAGAAATCTGCTATGTTGTAAGTGTTTGAACCAGTTCTTCGGTCTGACGGCTTCAAAACCATGTTGCTTTCACCATCACCGGCGTCGGAGATCCTCGAAATGTCCAAAAAGGTATTGAACAACTGGCACCGAAAACTAACTGCACCTATACTATACGCAATATCTGGAATACATCTTATCTTTCTATGCTAATCAGTAACAGATTCAACTCCTTCTTCTATTCTTTTTTTGGTTTTATAACGCAGTAATTTCGATACATTGGTGGTAATCAACAATCAATATATACATTCAATAAGTTTGTTTTCTTTCTATTTACGTTGTTCTTGTAACTGCTGTCTTACTGTAGACTAGGACCTAATCGTGCAGATATATGATTAAGATACTACCATTCCATTTTTTAAAATTTATCCATTTATCTGTTTATCTATTCATTCATTTTTTTTATTCATTTATTTATTTATCATCATCATCATCTTCATCATCATCATCATTATTATTATTATTTTGGTTTGGCTCAGGTTCCGTCTTATCCCTGATAGGATTTATGTGGGTAGCGAGTTACTATCTGAAACCTTAGGTTTTCACAAGTTTTCATTAGTCCTTTCAAATGCTTAGAACTCTCCTGATAATCCTTGCTGTCCCTAAGTGACAAACTTTCTGTAGAAGCTCTACCGGGCATTCTATTCTAATCTCTTTCAGTCATTTTGCTATACCTTTAATTACTGTTCCCAAAGTACCAATTATTATAGGTATGACTTTCACTGTTCGCATGCTCCAAATTCTTCCTATTCCAAATATCATTATTATCATCATCATCATCATCATTATTATTATTAATATTAATATTATCATCATTATTATTATTATTATTATTATTACATTATTTACATTTGACGGATATTTGTCCTCATCTTGTTTGTTGTTAACGCAACGTTTCGGCTGATATACCCTCCAGCCTTCGTCAGGTGTCTTGGGGAAATTTTGAACCTGGGTTCTCATTCCTGGGTTCTCATTCATAATCGAACTCGGAATCTTGGGGTTAGTAGCTCGCGCTCTTAACCACTACGCCATATGCCCGTGGGCAATTATGGAGTGAATTTTAGGGTTTATAAATCTATTATTTTTCTATCCTTCCTCAATACCGGTTCCCATATGCTATTCATATCTGCACTCGGTCTGCTTAGGAGGTTGTTGTGTCCTAGCATATGTGCTGCTTCTTTTAGTTTTCGTATTTTCCAGGGTTGTTCCCTGTCTATTACTTTCGATTCACGGCAGTGACCTGATTAATAATAATAATAATAATAATAATATTATAATAGTAACATCGTTAGGAATGAGAACCCAGGTTCAAAATTTCCCCAAGACACCTGACGAAGGCTGGAGGGTATATCAGCCGAAACGTTGTGTTAACAACAAACAAGATGAGGACAAATATCCGTCAAATGTAAATAATGTAAATAATGTAAATAATTCCTCATCTCTTAAATATAGAACTGTATTATTATTATTGTTCAGTAGTTTTATTTTTATAACGTGGTTTCACTTCACTACCGGGCGCAGCTCTGTGCGCCTTGGGTATGTGCTGTGGTTTGCTGTGATGCTCTTATGGTTACTGTATTGAAAGTGTTTTGCGTAGGATGTGTGCAGTGCCCAGTAGTGCAATTTTCTGTATGTTATATATATTTGTAAGTCCTGGTGTTTTTGTTATGCATTTGTCTGAATATTTTTCTATTATACCTAAGGCACCTACTATGATAGGAATTGTTTCTGTTTTTAGATTCCACATCCGATTTACCTCTATTTCCAGCTCTTTGTATTTTGAAAGTTGCTCCATTTTTTTAGGGAAACGTTGTTATCTGCTGGTATTGATACATCAATTAGAAAGCATTTTTTTCCTTCATGATCCGTATTATTATTATTATTATTATTATTATTATTATTATTAGGAACGCGGCAAACAGAGAGAACCATTGGCTCCAGCATTTCTTTCGACGCTTACCGAGATTTCTTCCGACACTTATCGTTCTCAGATAACATCCCACCGAGGTTAACTTTGCCTTTCATTCTTTCGTAATCCATAGAATAAGATACCAGTGAAGTACTGGTGTCGATGTAATCGACTCACCCACTCTCTAAGATTGTTGGCTTTGCGCCAGAATTTTAAATAATTATTAAAGAAGGTGAGCTATCAAAATCGTTAGCATGCCGAACAAAATGCTAAGCGGCATTTCTTCCGGTTTGATATTCTGAGTTCAAATGCCGTCGAAGTCGACTATAAGTAGCAGTCGAGCACTGGAATCGATGTAAACAACAAGCTTCCTCTTGTAAAATTTCACAGCTTATACCGGCAATAGAAAGGATTATTATCATTATTATTAAGGTTAGGAACTAGAAGAATCACTAGAATGTATTTCTTGAGACTTACCTTTTGAAGATCAAATATTGGTTAGGGTGGCTTTGCTTTTTGTTCTTTGGGGGCCGATAAAACATATATCATGTAAGTAATAGGGCCGATATAATTCACTCACCTCCTCTCAAAATCTGCTGGCTTTGTGCCAAAATTTGAAATCAAGGCGGTGAGCTAACAGAATCATTATTACGCCGAACCAAATGCATAGTGGAAATTCGTCCGTCTTTATATTCTGAGTCCAAATTCCGCCGAGGTCGACTTCGCCTTTCATTCTTTCGGATTCGATGAAATAAGCACCAGCTGAGCAACGAAGTTGATGAAATTATCTAGTCCACCTCCCTCACAATTTCATTATTATTATTATTATTGTTGTTGTTGTTGTTGTTGTTGTTGTTGTTGTTGTTGTTGTTGTTGTTATTGTTGTTGCTGCTGTTATTATTATTATTGTTGTTGTTGTTGTTGTTGTTATTATCATCATTATCATCATTTTATTATTATTATTATTATTATTATTATTATTATTATTATTATTTTCATCATCATTTGTCTGAGGTCCGCTTCTGACAATACCGTAAAAAGCAAGAAAACATTTAAAACAGAAGCGTTCATTTTAAAGTTTTGTTTGTATTTCTTGTATATTTTATCATTTACAATATATCTTTAAAATATTGTTTTTCGTTCTTTCTATCCCTTTCTTTTTCTAAATATCTGTTCCAGGTTATGGACAATTGGCACCGAAAAGCAAATGGGGTCGCGTGGCAACCATACTCTACGCCATAGTTGGAATACCTCTTACCTTCCTGTGCTTATCAATGATCGGTTCATCTCTGGCTAGTATTTTCAAGTTTATCTACAAGAATTTGTTCTACGCAATCTATCGCAAGTGGCTCCGCCTACGAACCTACGTAGACTCGGTGGAATCACTCAATTATCATTCAACGGTAGCAGCCGCCGAAGCAGTACCTGTAACGATAGCTGCTGCAGCTGCTGCAGTTGCAGAAATTGATAATAACGATGGCTACAACGAAAACAACCATAAAATAGTAACATTTGATATGCCAACGCTAACATGTCCAAATGATATTTCAGATCATTCTACGCAGAAGCAATCAACCAATACTGACTCTAGTGAAAATGTCTGTGAAGACCTCTCTAAGGAAGTTGGTAATGGTGCTTTCTCGGCATATAAGCAAAGTGAGCAAGACAGGATAGAGAAACATTTCCTTCGACGCAGCAACAGCTACTTGCGTTCAATTCTCGGTGACGATGAACTTTTGGAAAGACAATTTTTATGTAAATGTAATGAAGATATTTCATTAGTACCTCCAACAATACAATGCAAAGACAGCTCAAAGATGGAACTCTGTGGAACTGGATCTATGGAGCATATTACTCTGGAGTCTAAAGATGCTCTTTCTCCAATGGATGAAGCGAAACCAGTAACGGGGTTAATAGAGGAAACTGCAGATGAGTCATCGGAGGGCCATGAACATATTCGAGTGCCCGTGTCAGTTACTCTTTTAGTATTCGGGGCTTACATATGTATCGGGGCTTCTCTTTTTTCATTTTGGGAACAAGAATGGGACTATTTTATTGGTTCGTATTTCTGTTTTATTACACTTAGTACGATTGGGCTGGGTGATTTTGTTCCAGGTTCGAGTGGTAATTCGTGGGCAAGTGAGGAGAAACAAGCCATTTGTTCACTTTATCTGTTGTTCGGTATGGCAATGACAGTTATGTGCTTGAAGCTAATGCAAGAAGAAATACGGTACCAGTTTTCAAATCTAGGCCGTAAAATAGGACTCATTGAGAATGACAACGACTGAGAATCTTTAAAATTAATAATTGATTCACAGTATTACCTGCAACAAAATCTATAAAAACGACATTAAGCATATTTATATGATTGTCTTATATATGGATTAAAATATTGAAACTTCAAACACATAACTTTTTTATTGGGTTTTTTTCCATCTTCGGATTGCAATGATAAGGGTGACAGACTGATGAAATCGGTTGAACAATGGACAAAATTAGTTTTAGAATATAGTCACGTCTCTTTACAGTCGATTATTTAATTTACCTTCTAATCCACGGTTCTTTCTGAGTATATTTATGGATTCGTGCCTATGCTTCACATTTATATTCAAATCAGATGACGTTGATGGTGAAACGGCAGACTTAGAAACGTGCCTGTAGTATTGAGCAAATCCTGAGTTCAAATCCCGCCGACTACTTCATCTTCTATTTTCACGAGGAAGCTAGAATAGTACTCTCTTTACTTGTTTCAGTCATTTGACTGTGGCCATGCTGGAGCACCGCCTTTAGTCGAGCAAATCGACCCCCAGGACTTATTCTTTGTAAGCCTAGTACTTATTCTATTGGTCTCTTTGGCCGAACCGCTAAGTTACGGGGACGTAAGCACACCAGCATCGGTTGTCAAGCGATGTTGGGGGGGACAAACACAGACACACAAACATACACACACACATACATATATACGATGGGCTTCTTTCAGTTTCCGTCTACCAAATCCACTCACAAGGCTTTGGTCGGCCCAAGGCTATAGTAGAAGACACTTGCCCAAGGTGCCAAGCAGTGGGACTGAACCCGGAACCATGTGGTTGGCAAGCAAGCTACGTACCACACAGCCACTCCTGCGCCTTGAAAATTCACTTAAAACATTACCACGTATTGATTCTAGCTGATGGGAGAATCCAAAGTTTCCGACAGTATTCTACTTTCAAAGCGAAACAATACAGAGACAAATAATAAAGACGTGACGTAGAAAGGTAAGTAGCAACCAAATATTGGAGCCAATATCTTAATCTCCATCCTCATACAAGGCGTAACGTTGTTATAAGTTAATATTTATACCAGAGCAGCAGGAAGGAGTAACAGAAGAGTGATATTTCGTTTCATTTCTTTCATCCAGAGATTAAACAATGCAGGGATCGATTCAGCTTTTCATTCCTCCAGGGTTAATAAATAAATCACGAGCAATATACAAAGGTTAATTAAATTGATTATAACTCACTGACAAAAGATTCATAACTTTGGGTCAAACGTAGAAATCAATATTTTAATTACGATATTGCTCCGAAAGAGGTTGCCGTTTTAGCCCCCAGATCAACACGCATCGAGCGAACCTATAATTAATGGTATTCCAACCGTGACCTTTTCTCCTTTTTTAGAGAGTATCTAGGTCGGTGATTCTGAACCTTTTTTACCACTTGATCCCTTTGATTAGTGTTTTATTCTCGTGGACCTTCAAAGCCATTCAATGTTTAAAAGCTATTTCTATAGCTACTTCTTACAAAATTCCTATTTTATTTTTGACACATTACCTTACATAGGTTGAACTATGCAAAACATTACAGAAAGAAACCCAGCTGTTTCTTGCAATAAATACATCTAAAGCAAAATTTTTTCATGGACCCTTAACCCTCTAAGTTCTGACCCCCTGAAACTTATTTTCCCATACACATGGCACTCCACCAGTGCTACGGTAAAGAGCGGTGCTACAGTGTAGAGAAAAATAAGCTATCCACCGATAAACCGGTGTTGCGGGCTCAAAGTGTTAATATACTACTGTGTATCCCCAATTTACTATTTTGCTTGCGTGGACCCCAAAAATCTTATATGGACTCGCAGGGGTCACATGAACCTCGGTCAAGAACCACTTCTCTAAGTGATCATTATCAAATGTTGTACTTACAATCATTATTTTTAATGCACTAAGGTGTGGTGTGAAAGAGATTTGGCAGCAATTTCTATTAGATCGATCGAATGCATAGAGGCTCCCTCGGTCGTGATCACCTTTTTAAATCAGACATGTGCTGAATTTAAGGTGAGACACGGTAGGCATGGTAAAAGGAAGAAAAGTGCATCGAATTTTAAACACTACTTGAGGGAGATTTTGCCCACTAATTACCTGGATAATCGGTTGATTGACGTTTTCCAATATAGATCCTACTGTATTTTAGTATAGAGAATGCTTACTTGAAGCATTTTCCCTCAGCATGCCCCATATATATATATATATATATATATATATATATATATATATATATATATATATATGTATGTATATATATATTCTTATTGAGAATAAGAGAAGAAAGGAAGGCATTTATCACAATAAAGAATGTGCTCCAAAGCTAGGCAATACCATACGTGCCAGACCCAACAATAGCACCGTATTACTTGCGCTCTTATACGCAAGTATGATGTGGGCTACTACGAAGAGAATATAACATCGATTGGCCACGACGCAAAGGACCATGGAAAGACCCATACTAGGGACATCATTAAAAGTGCACATTTGAAATGAGATCATTTGAGGACGGAGAGGAGTGAATGGTGAGACAGCAGAATACCGAAAGCTCAAGTTCTGCTGTGCCGGACGTGTCACAAGGCTCACAAACACGTGGAGTCGTGCAGTTTCGGAGTGGTATCCAAGAGATCGGAAAAGACCACTTTGAAGGCTTCCACGACGATGGAAGACGATATGGTCAAGCAATTTGGGTCACGTTGGAAAAGAATGACGCAATCAAGACAAAGTTGGTTGGAAGTCCATTATGACCAGCGGTGTATAAGAGCATCTGATGGTCTGGTCGATACTGCGATGCTGTGATATATGTATAAAGTAAAGCAAATTCAAATAAAAAAAGGCAACAAAAGTCCAAGTTGAAATCATTAGGTTGAAGCTCAAGGAAGAAATAAAAGTTATAAAGTATAATGTCATAACGTTTCGGACATAGTCCTTCGTCAAATGCCAGAGAAAGTTCAAGTGAGACAGGGAAGAAAAAAAAAAGAAATAATATAACACTCTTAGTCGAGGCAACTGAG
>NC_068981.1:26558254-26567131 GCF_001194135.2 Octopus bimaculoides
GTACCATTTACGCACTGGGGTCGATATAATCGACTTAAACCGTTTGTCTGTCCTTGTTTGTCCCCTCTGTGTGTAACCCCTTGTGGGTAGTAAAGAAATAAGAAACGTTAGCACGCAGGGCGAAATGCTTAGCGGTATTTCGTCTGTCTTTATGTTCTGAGTTCAAATTCCGCCGAGGTCGACTTTGCCTTTCATCCTTGCGGAGTCGATAAATTAAGTACCAGTTGCGTACTGGGGTCGATCTAATCGACTGGCCCCCTCCCCTAAAATTTCGGGCCTTGTGCCAAGAGTAGAAAAGGGTATATGTATAAAGTAAAGCAAATTCAAATAAAAAAAGGCAACAAAAGTCCAAGTTGAAATCATTAGGTTGAAGCTCAAGGAAGAAATAAAAGTTATAAAGTATAATGTCATAACGTTTCGGACATAGTCCTTCGTCAAATGCCAGAGAAAGTTCAAGTGAGACAGGGAAGAAAAAAAAAAGAAATAATATAACACTCTTAGTCGAGGCAACTGAGTCGAATACTTCACAGAAGAGGTCTGTGTAGACTGAAACATGTTGAGTTTGCATGATCCTTCATCTTAATTCTCTATCTAGTCCAAAAATTTCGGGTAACGTATATTGTTGAGTTTTCAACCTTGCTTTTTGTTGTTAGACTTTAAAGTGACGTACAGGGAAATTTTATCTTCTACATCATCATTTAACATCTGTCTGCTATGTTGGAATGGACTGGATGGGTCAACAGAATCTGACGCACCAGAAGAATTGCATCGAGCTCCAGTGTTTTCTTTGGCATGGCCTCTCCTAATGTCAACTACTTTACAGAGTGTACTGGGAACTTTTTCCGTGATGCTAGATCTAGTTAGTCTGGTGTTAACTTGGATATATTGATCAGATTTTCAACTCAGTGGGTCACACATATAAGAGCTTACTGTATTTACATCAGCTAGCGATACGAAAGCATCGTGTGAAGAAGCTAACACATTTAGTTCTTCTAAGACTTCAGCTGGATTCAGTAAAGAGTTCAAAGTAAGGATAATTTCTAGCCTCATAATGTTGAAACTTTGAAACACACGAAGAAACAGGAAAAGAATTATAGTTTTGAAGTTACGAATATGCAAATAAGCACTAATTTTCGTTTCTTTCTTTTTTTTTTTTCTTTTTCTTTCTTTTTATCATAACCTTTCTTCTTTTGTTCATTCACAAATCAATATCCTGTTGTTAGAATTCCGGTGTACACGATTTTAATCTAGATACAAAATTAACAAAAAAAGAGATTTTACAGAACTGACTAGTGTAATCATGGTTCATTGACTTATAAATTGACCAGTCATCCATGACTCCATAATAGACACGTAGAGATTTTTTAATTATTATTATTATTGTTGTTATTATCATTTTATTTTGTCTTCTCCCTCAAATTTTCTTAGTAAGCAGCCAGTTGTGGATAGAAGTCGTTTTCTGTTAAGCAAGAAAGGTTGGTTGTTATTCAGTCAAATCTGATACAGAGATTAATAATTTGGTGGTGGTGGTGGTGAGCGGGGGTGAAAGAAACATGGTACAATAAATATGCAATATTAAAATTCTGAATTGAATATTGAGTTAAGTTTATGTGGTGGTGGTTAATCTCCGGTCATTGTTGGGTATGATTAAAGGGCCCAGGGGAGAAAAACTTAGGAGTTGTGTCTCATTACTTTCCTTAGAACCATACGATTAGAACTCATGACAGCAACCTATATCTTCTTGCAGTATACATTCATAGTTGTTTAGCCCCAGGTCAATCTATGTCAAGCAAGTAGACTTATGGTCAAAAGCATTTCTATTAGATCGATCGAAGGCTCTGTTGTGATCAACTTTTTAAATCAGACATGTGCCGGATTTAATGTGAGACACGGTAGACATGGCAAAAGGAAGAAAAGTGCATCGAATTTTAAACACTACTTGAGGGAGATTTTGCCCACTAATTACCTGGATAATCGGTTGATTGACGTTTTCCATTTTAGTTGCGACTATGTTGGTATTTCAGGGAAAATTAGGACAATATTTTAGTGCATCTCTCTCTTTTTAAAAATAAGGTATGACCTGCGGGAGATTTAGCTTGGTTGATGCAAGTGCCACGTGACTGGCTCCCGTGCCGCTGGCACGTAAAAAGCACCATTCGAGCGTGGCTGATGCCAGTGGCACATAAAAAGCATCCACTACACTCTCGGAGTGGTTGGCGTTAGGAAGGGCATCCAGCAGTAGAAACCGTGCCAGATTAGATTGGAGCCTGGTACAGCCTCCTGGCTTGCCAGTCCTCAGTCAAACCGTAAAACCCAAGCCAGCATGGAAAGTGGATGTTAAACGACGATGATTTCTGTTAGACTGAGAAAACATGTATAGGTTCTCTCGTTGGCTTTTGCTAAATTTCTTATATGTATTGGCAACACTGAAGTAGTTGAGAGCTTTACCGCCTCTGTGATGCTAAGATTAACTACTTCTGTGGAAATACTCCAGATCCAGTTTCATGTAAATAGACTAACTACTAGGTGAAAATGTATTTAAGCCCAAGGTAAGATTTGATGAAGCAGATCTATTTTCAAAATGATTTTTCAGCTATGACCATCCTACTTTTTCCATCTAATAAATAGTCTATCTAGGTTCACATTACATTGTTTTAAAGATATCAATGTGTTTTTTGAAGGAGATTTAACTGTTTTTAGCAAACTGGGCCTCCAACCAAAGAATATTCCTTCATCATCATTATCATCGTTTAACGTCCGCTTTCCATGCTAGCATGGGTTGGACGATGTGACTGAGGACTGGTGAACCAGATAGCTGCACCAGGCTCCAATCTGATCTGGCAGAGTATCTACAGCTGGATGCCCTTCCTAACACCAACCTCTCCGATAGTGGGTGCTTTGACGTGTCCTTCATTTGATTAAAAGAGTAAATCACATAAGATATATATATTTATATAATAATCTATACAATAAGCTTATTGTATACAGTGCTCAAGTTCACTATAAGTCATTGCAAATGGGTAAAAGAGGGGGACAGGAAACAGTAATAAGTAAAGAAAAGCAGCTATGAAAACCAAAAGTTCATGAACAGTAAAAGAACCATGACACATAAGAAGTGTTGGCAAATTTCAGAAAGTCAGTAGTGTTCTGACAGCTAACAAACAACATGTAGTTAATCCAATTCTTTGATAATTCCGAGGAAAATAATGTTGGCAAAAGTCATTCATGTTGCATGCACTGTTCTTTTTGATTTTGGTTTTATAAACAAATCCAAGAGTGGTAGATATGTTGAATAAATAGTCTACAAAGTGTTTGTCAGAATAATTATTACACTTCTTGCAAATCCAAGTACCCCAAACATCGGTTTTACTATCCCTTTAAACTACAATAGAAATTAAGCATGGTACTGTTAATGAATTACAAAAAGACTGACCCTTCTTTATGTGAAATAGATAATATCTGGTCCATGTCAAAATCCACCAGAGACCAACTCTGATACTAGAACACAAATTTGCATATTTTGAAGCGTCAATCTCAAAAGTAAACATTTCTATCACAAATTTGTGAAACTAACTTCAGTTATGATACACTACACATCGTCTTAATAATGAAAACTGAATTTATTTTACTGAATTTCCTGAAAATCCTTGTTTATGTTTCACAAGTAATTAAAACATATAAGCAGCATATTTCATTGGAAGTATTATCAGAAAAAACATGAAGCTAGCTAAGGTAGAAAGGTGAACTACATCAATTCCAGTATGTAGCTTTGTCTCTCTACTCTGTTGTTCACAAGTTTTAATGCCAGTGAAGATTAATTTCTTTTCCTTCCTCTGAGGGCATATACTTCATTATCAGAAAATTGTCCCAGTTATATCATGTAGTGAATGCAGTCAACTACCGGTCTCTGAAACTTCTGTCATAAATCATTTCCTTCAACCTTGTTTCTTGCTATACTTCTGCCATCCTTTCATACCTCTGCCTAGAACCATTGACAACTCCTTTGCCATTGTAGTGGCCCTTTAGGCTCATAACTTGGCAAATTATGAGGTGATTCTCATTAGAGCTAGTGCCGTGTAAAAAGTACCCAGAACACTCTATAATGTGGTTAGCATTAGGAAGGGCATCCGGTTGTAGAAATCAAGCCAAAGCAGACAAGAGTGATTCGGTTCTCCAACTTATCAGGTCATATTAAATTGCCCAATCCATACCAGCATGGAAGTTGAACATTAAATGGCAATGATGATGACATTAAACACTACTGATAAAGTGAATAGATAAGATGGTCGTAACTGAAACACAATTTGATGATAAAGTCACCTTGATCCAAACTGACCTGGGGCTACACAAGAGCTCATTCACAAAGCAATGAGGCTACTTACCTATAGCTGGATCTCAGGTGTATTCTCATAGAGGTTCATGATTTTAGTACTACAACACAACACTTATTTAGTCCTTAGTCTATCCTGATCAACTAAACTCCAGCCCTGACCATCCCATTGACTAACCTAGACTTGTTTTCTTCTTAGGTATAATTTGAAGGAGATTTAACTACTATTTCTAATTGGTCAAGCAAATGCTTAGAGACTCCTTTGTTGAATACAAAGTCAATGCATTCTCAGCAATCCCTAATCAATTTTCAAACCTTACTGGGTTATCACCAGGGGCATTTACTTCAACTTGACCAGTCCCTGAATATCCAGTCAATGTATAAAGTAAAAGATAACCAGATGATTCCAGTTGTCCAAAGAATGCAGCTAATTACTACTTTTTATGAAAGTGGCTGAGTATTGCACAGACATATGCATAATGTAATCATCAGGTAGATTCTGTGTAACACATTCTGTGACAAGACTAGTTCTTTGAATCATATGAGAATCAATCAGAAGGTAATGCAAGTTTTAAATATGCCTTAGTTTTTGACTCACCCCAGTATATATGAGGGGTGAGTCAAAAAGCAACACAAATAAAAATTCCATTACTTTCTGACTCACACTCATAGTTACAATCCATTCAACAGATTTCCACATTAACTCACTCAACCCAATACTGTGACAATATTCTCACATAAAGTAAGGTGGTGATCTGGCAGAAACATTAGCACACCAGGCGAAATGCTTAGCGGTATTTCGTCTGTCTTTACATTCTGAGTTCAAATTCTGCTATGGTTGACTTATCCTTTCGGGCTCAATAAATTAAGTACCAGTTGCATAATGGGGTCGATCTAATCGACTGGCGCCCTCTCCCAAAATTTCAGGCCTTGTGCCTAGAGTAGAAAAGAATATTCTTAAAGTAAAATGTTGTGGATTTGAACTCAAGACTTCATGATTTAAATATGAATTTCTAACCAATTCAGCCTGCCTGCAACATTGTCAATGTATACAAACGCAAATACATATGAAGAGAATATAGAAAAATATAACACAACAGCAATATTTTCTTTAAAAAATATTAATGTTCATGATAACATACATTTAAGACAATACAAATGAAATTTTTGATGTTTATATTTTTACAAAGACGTAGAATGGTGAGGAATGAGGTAATTTAAATATGATTAAAAACAGTTATGTGTATATACATTTCTCTCCAGCATGATCAGAGACCACTGGGTAAAATTAGTAAAATAACACACACACTGAAGAATAGGTAAGGCTGTACAGGTATAGGCTTAATTGTGTGATTAAGAAGTTTGCATCCCAACCAGTTTCTGGTAGCTCCAAGTCAACTAAACCCTTGATGTGGATTTGCTAGAAATTGAAAGCCCATTGTATGCATACAAATATACATGTGTGTGTGTGTGTGTGTGTGACCTTGTCTTAAGATTACATGCTAGTTGAAAATGAATGTCACTGCTATATACACAGTGTCATTCATTTACACAGACATGTCCAACCATGGTGAAATATTACTTTGCTTGGTTACAGGCCAGAAACAGCATTCAGCCATTGAAAATCTGCTTCAATATACTACGTCCAACCTGAGCAAACATGGAAAAGTGGACATTAAACTAAAGATGGTAATAATGATGATGATAAATATTACAAGTATTATTATTATTATACTAGTTTCACCTTGTGGTCTATATCACTGTTGGGGATATAAATACATTGCAGGTGTATAAAAATGTCAATGACTTTCTCGCTTTAAATATTAATTTTCCCTATTCAAAATTACACAGCAAATCCTCAAAACTGCCCGAGCGGTTTCTTGGAGGTGATTTTACAGGCTGCTTTATGAAGATGGCATGGACAATACCATACAAAAAAATGATTAAGAGCAAAATGATGAAGTAAGTAATGAAACTGATGTCATAGCAGAGATAGAGAATCAAATACAGCAGCAACAGTCGAAAGAGGATGTAGTAGCTGGCAAAGAGACGAAGACTTATATGTGGTTTGCTAGAGATAGATGTGATGCGCAACTTGTTTGGTGAGTAGAAATCCCGGAGGCACAGCGGTGGTTGGATATACGCTCGCATAACTCGACCAAGGAAATCTTCACGGTAATACAAATTGTGGATGGTTGTAGAACACTGAAATAAAAAACCAAAAGTTATTATAGTGCAAGAAGAGAAGAAAAAGAATTTTTGTTTTTTTGCAAACATTTTTGATATATTTGAAAAATCATTACAACTGAGAGTGGAATGCTTTACAAGGACTTGGCTTTCTGAAGTTTTATGGCAGGGAATTATTATTATTATAGATGTTTTCGATCTAGTTTGGATTCTTTGCCATCAAATTTGATTGCAAAGAATTCAAATTTGATGGCAAAGAATCCAAACTAGATCAAAAACATCTATACTAACATTATTAACGTAGCATGCAGGCAGAATTGTTAGCACACTGGACAATGATTAGCAGTATTTCGTCCAGCTTTATGTTCTGAGTTGAAGTTCTGAGGAGACTGATTTTGCTTTTCATCATTTGGGGGAACAATAAAATAAGTACCAGTCAAGTACTGGGGTTGATGAAATCAACTAGCCTCCTCTCCCCAAATTTCAGGCCTATATTAGAAAGAATCATTGTTGTTAGGGTGGTGAGCTGGCCAAATCATTAGAGCTTTGGAAAAATGTAAAGAATCAGAACAAGTGCCACAAAGCATTTTTCCAATGTTTTGAGTTCAAATCCAGCCAAAGTCAAGTTTGCCTTTCAAGCTTTGGGGTCTGATAAAACAAAGTAGCATGCAAGTACTAGGGTCGATATCATCGACTTGACCCCTTCCCTCAAAGTTGCTTTTACTAAAATTACAAAGAACTGTCATTATTATTGTGAGATGGCAGAATCAATCCAGTGACAGACAAAATGCTTAGGCATTTCACTTGTCTATTTTTGAGTCCAAATCCCACTGAGGTCAACTTTGCCTCTCGACATTTTGGAGTTGATGAAAATAATACCAGAAAATAATACTGGAACTGATGTAATCATCTACCCCCATCTCCCATTATTTCAGGCCTTGTATCTGTAGTATAAAGGATTGTTGTTGTTGTTGTTGTTAAGTAAACTGGCAAAATCGATCGAGCATTGGAAAAATGTTTTGTGGCATATGTTCAGATTCTTTACACTCTGAGTTCAATTCCTGCCAAGGTTGACTTGCCTTTCATCTTATTAGGGTTGATAAAAAAAATCTCAATTGGCCCCCAGTACTTGACTAAAATGAAGTAGCAGCTAAGTAATGGAGTTAATGTAATCAACTAACTCTGTTCCCTTCAACTCTTTATATTCTGATATTCTGAGTTCGAATCCAACTGAAGTAGACTTCACTTTCATCCTCCAGACTGTGTGGTTAAGAGTAACACAGCTAAAAGGATGCTTCCCAACTACATGATTTCAAGTTCAGTCCCACTGTAGGGAACCTTAATTAAATGTCTTCTACTACCTATACCACTGGGCTGACCAAGGTCTGGTAAATGGATTTAATAGATAGAAACTGAAAGGGCGTAAAAAGCACCCAGTACACTCTGTTAAGTGGTTGGCATTAGGAAAGCATCCAACCATAGAAACCATGCTGCAACAGACAGCTGGAGTTTGGATGCAATATGCAGTATTTTCTGTACAAATCAAACTAATCAACATTACCTGATTGTTGATCTGACAGCAAATGTTGTAAAGATTCTGTACCAAGAAACCGTTCTCAAAACTTCTAACTGGTTGCAGGTCTGGATCACCTTGGTAACTCACGCTGGCTGTACGCAGCATGTTCATCAGCTAATAATTGAACAGATATGCATACATAATTTAGTTTGTTGCTTCATTTGTAAGTACAAACTACATATACTGAAATTCTTTACAGTATTATCAACATATATGCATGCAACACATCTCTGCCATCTAAGAAACAGAGAAATTGATATGCAAAAAAAAAAAAAAATCATTCATCGTCCACAAAGCAGAAACTTTCTACTGAGAAGGCAGCTATTACAAACTTTATTTCATAACACTTTCAACTCCAAATTCTGAATGGGTATCCTTTGGTTCTTTTGCTAATTTAATCACAGCCAACTCAACAACTGTTTGAGGAATAAGTTAAATAAGTAATGACTGGTTTATCAAGGTGACAACTAGGAAGTGAGAAACAATATTTTCTCAAAAGGAGTTACTAACCACTCGGATGAATAAATTGTAAGTCTAAGGGAGATAACTCACGGACATTGAAATTGGTTTCTATTTCATTTAAGGATATCAAGTTGCCACTACATAGCCGTTCGTCCTGCTAGAAATAGAAGCCAAATCTCCCTCAAACTACACCAGTGGTTCCCAAACCTTTAATTTAAATAAGTTTTCTTACGGACCCCTTTTGATATGTTTATCCTTATGTATATATGAAATTTTGAATTTAGGAAGGGCATCCAGCTGTAGAAACTCTGCCAAATCAGAC
>NC_068981.1:26567141-26569853 GCF_001194135.2 Octopus bimaculoides
ATGGAAAGCGGACGTTAAACGATGATGATGATGATGATGACACCCTCCAGTACTTTTGCAGACCGCCAGGGGTATGGAGAGCCTAGGTTGGGAACCACTGAATTACACCCTACTATCGTAAAATAGGAAAGGAAATAGATGAAAATATAGTTCAATATACTTCTAGAAACACAAAAGTTTTTAGGTCTGTTCAATCAGGACTAACCTGAATGCCAAATGAAAAAGACCTCTTCAAATTGTTACAATTGATTGGGCAGTCACAGCTATATCATGTCCAACGTCTTATTTTTCATCATCCATACTGGCATAAGTTGGACAGTCTGCATCAAATGATCCTGAGGCTCACCTTTGACCTTCTTTATCTTATATACAAAGCTCTGCATACATGAGATCCTACTTCAATATTTCTTCTCAATCAACCAGGCAACTTTTACTGTAGACAGATATTTAAATACAGTGATGTTTGATCAGTTATCTCACTTTCCATTACATTTTACTACATTGCTCCTATTCTCTCAGTTTATATGTATTTCAGAATTCATTTACAGTACATTGACAAGCGAAATCGTGATGGCACCTGTGCCCAGCGTCGCCTTCCTGGCACTTGTGCCGGTAGCACGTGTAAAGACATTCGAGCGAGATCGTTGCCAGTGCTGCTGGACTGGCTTGTGTGCCGGTGGCACATAAAATACACCATTTTGAATGTGGCCGTTGCCAGTACCGCCTGACTCGCCTTCGTGCCGGTGGCACGTAAAAGCACCCACTACACACTCGGAGTGGTTGGCGTTAGGAAGGGCATCCAGCTGTAGAAACTCTGGTGTTGCCATCCGGTTTCACCAGTCCTCAGTCAAATCGTCCAACCCATGCTAGCATGGAAAGCGGACGTTAAACAATGATGATGATGATGAATCGATGCAATGGAATAATAATAGATTTTCATGTATAGATAACTTCCATTACAGGAAAATATGTAAAGCCAAGATTTTCAAGATCATAACACTTACATAAAAAAGGGAATGCTTAATCTTACCAACAACCACAAAAGTTTCTGCAACAGGCAGGTGAGATATCTTTGATTAAACTACCACAGTACCTAAGTGAATGACCTAAGAGATTTACACCATAAGGATACATAACTGTTCACTACAAGGATTTCAACAGAGCTATTGTTTGATTTGCTATTAACTTAATTAGCATTAAAAGCAGCCATATCCAACCAAAATATTGTATCTGTTTTATGTTTAAAACTCTTTATACGATCACACACAAGATAATGCTTGATTAAATCAAAACATTGTGAATAAATATGCATTACATTTGACAGAGTAATCTAGATGCTAAAAAGTTAAGCTAAGTCTTGTAAGAGAGGAAATACCCTTAATAGAATCAGATCATAAATTTATTATAGTGAATCCTATTGTCTAGTGGGAAGTTAGAGACACTACTAAAGACTCCATCTTTGTTCCGCTAAATATTTTATTAATACACTTTTACTATTTTACTTGTTTCAGTCACTTGACTGTGGCCATGCTGGAGCACCGCCTTTAGTCGAACAAATCAACCCCAGGACATATTTTTTGTAAGCCTAGTACTTATTCTATCGGTCTCTTTTGCCGAACCGCTAAGTTACAAGATGTAAACACACCAGCATCAATTGTCAAGCGATGTTGGGGAGAGGGGAAAAACACAGACACACAAACATATACACACTCACATACATATATATATATATACATATACATATACACGACGGGCTTCTTTCAGTTTCCGTCTACCAAATCCACTCACAAGGCTTTGGTCGGGCCAATGCTATAGTAGAAGACACTTGCCCAAGGTGCCACGCAGTGGGACTGAACCCGGAACCATGTGGTTGGCAAGCAAGCTACTTACCACACAGCCACTGCTACGCCTATGTGATATTCCTTAATTTAGTCTCAAACTATCATAAAAAAAAAAAGAAGAAATGTTCATTAAATATTGATTTGCGAGTAGGTATCTGAAGAGGTGACCGAAACTAAAAGAACTGAAGACGAGTTCAAATATACCTCAGAAATATTTCAACCTGGAAAGACTTTTCATTGCAGTTTGTTTTAAGCAAGAATTTTTTTCATGACAAACTGCAGTGAAAAGCAAATATCTCTCAAACATATTTGAACTCGTCTTAAGTCTGTATACTTTCTGTCATTACTTCGTACATCTATTTGTATATTTTGTTCTGGGCTGGTAGCCAAGGTTGGCTGTCAGCAGCTTATATTTTACTGAATAATGATAAAGGAAACAAAGTTTTCTCTAAGCTCAGAGTTGCCTATCTTGGTATCTGATACTGGAGAGAGCTAACGAGTTTGATATTCATCCATCAGTCCAATAAAGAGCTGACAATGATGTTTTGACACCAATTTTGTCTTAAGCAATAATTATTTTCTCCATGACAAACTACAGTGAAAAAGGCCTTTACAGGTTCTAATATCTATCAAGTATATTCCAACTGGCTTTTAAGTTTTTAAATATTGATGATAATGATCTTAAGTGAAAATCACATTCAAAAATAAAATCACAAATGAGGATCTCTTCAACAATTTAACGTTTTTATAAAAATATTTGTAGGCGCAGGAGTGGCTGTGTGGTAAGTAGCTTGCTTACCAACCACATGGTTCCGGGTTCATTCCTACTGCGTAGCACCTTGGTCAAGTGTCTTCTATTATAGCCTCGGGC